>NC_056726.1:1994941488-1994951488 GCF_019279795.1 Protopterus annectens | reverse complement strand
ATTCATGGGTACATTTTTTTCCAAAGGGGATAACTATACATTTCTTGGCATTAAGCTTGAGCCCATGGCTCTGGCACCAGGCATCTGTTTCTGTAAGGCCCTTTTGTAGAATATCCACATCATTTGGAGATCCAATAATGGCTCCCAGTTTGCAGTCATCTGTGAACTTTGTTAGCCAGAGTCCCTTAGTGTTGGCCTATACTTCAGAGAAGTAGATGCCAAACAAGAGTGGTCCCAGGACTGAACCCTGAGGTACTCCACTTGTCACTTGTCTGGAGCTGGATTTGGAGTCGGCTACTTTTACAGTCTGGGTTCTGTCAGTAAGCCAGTTGGCAACCCATCGAGTCACGTAGTGATTTATGCCCAGCTTAGTAAGTTTATCTATGATTACAGAGTGGGGGATGGTGTCAAAAGCCTTGGCAAGGTCCAGATAGGCTGTGTGGACCGCCTTACCCTCGTCCACAGCTCTGGAGACTGATTTAAAGAAGTCAATCAGATTCAGGAGACAAGATCGGCCCTTCACAAACCCAAACTGGGTGGGGTCCATTATTTGAAGGTTGCCAATGTCTTTGTTTATAAGTTGCATGATAATGTGTTCCATGCCCTTGCAGATCAGGCTTGTCAGATTGATGGGACGGTAGTTCCCGGGATCCAAGGTGGATCATCTCTTGTGGAGCGGGATAACTGTAGTTGTGCGCCACTCAGTGGGCACGAAGCCTGAGGTGAGGCTATGATTAAACATGACACTTAGGTGAAGTGCCAGTTCATTTTGTAGTTCATGTAGTACATAGCCTGGGATGTCATCTGGTCCCATGGATGCTGTATTCTTAGCTTTGGGGAGTGTGGTTTCTACCTGTGTGGCCTTCATTACCGGAATTTGGAAATCTTTTGGCATTGAGATGGGCCCTTTAGAGAGGTGAGAGGGGGGTGAAGTTGGCACTAAATTGATCTGCCAGGATATTGGCAATATCCTTGGGATCAGTATATTTAATGCCATTCTGTTGTAGCTCAGAGCAGATCTGAGCATTGCCATTTAGATTCTTGACATAACTATAGAATACCTTGTGGTTGTCTTTGGAATCTTTGGCAATTTTATTTTCGTAACTAGCTTTTGAGGATTTTATGAGGGGTCTCAGCTTCTTACTGAGGCTGGTGAGGGAGTTTTTTGCATCCTGGGATTTTCCTCTTTTCTGCAACAGTTTCTTCCTTCTGGTGTATAGTGTGTTTATAGCAGGGGACCACCAGATTGGCTTCCTTTTTTTGGAGAAGAGCATCTTGGTTCTATTTGGGATGGCATGATTCATGCACGAGTGGATGTGCTCGTACAGTGCCTTAGTGTAGGATTCTGCAGTCGAACTTCCAGATCCTGTCTGCGTGGATGTCGTGAAGTTTGTCACTTCTGACTTCAGTAACATGAAGTTGGCTTTGGAGAAGTTTTTTAAGGAAGTTTCCTTACTGGGGGGTGGGGGTAGGATGTGGATGTCAAGGGTGATTTGCATATGGTCAGACCTGACCAATAAGGGGGTGACCACTGGTGTGGAGCATCTATCTCCCATTTTGGTAATGACCAGGTCTAGGATATTGGAGCCGCTGGTGGGACAATGGATTAGTTGATCCAGGGCACTGGAATTTATGAATTCCAAGAACTGTTGGGAAAAAGGAGTTGGTACCCGAGTAGTTTTCCCAGTTATTGGCAGGGTAGTTGAAATCACCCAGTATTAGGGTGTTTGGTTGTATCTTAATATTTTCCAGTATGTTTAGAAAAGTGTAGTGAGAATCTTGGGGCATGGTGGGAGATCTGTAGCAAGCTACAATTTGGATTGCAGTCTTACCTAGTGTTAGTTGCACCTGGAGAATTTCAGATGCATTGTGTTGGGCAACTAGCCTGGAGGTGTGAATATCCTTGGTGAATATGGACACTTTTCCACCTTTAATGTTTCGGTCTTAGTTTTGTGGCCAAAAAGTGTGGTAAGAATTGTAGCCTGGTATTGAAGGGGTGCTCTCTGGAGCCTTGAACCAGGTCTCAGTTACTGCACAGATATCGATGTTCTCCATTTTTAGGAGTGCCTTGAGAGAGTGCATTTTGAGGTTTAGACTTCTAGCATTGAGTAGCATTACCTTCAGATTTTGCATGCTTGTATCTGTTACGGTGGTGGTTTTGTCCTTTGAACCTTGCCTAAAAAAAGGCACGATAGGGGTGGCAAGAGCTTTAGCTAGTAACCTGAATCCCAGGGGTGACAGGTGCAGACCATCTCTAGCAAAGCATCATGGTTTGTCGATCATGTCTTCCCAGTCAGACAAATACTGGATCCCCTTTGAATGACACCAGAAGCTTAGCCAATCGTTGAAGTCAATCATTTTGTCCTTATACTGTGGTATCATTCTGGTCGAAGGCAGGATGCTACTCAGGGCTAGGGTCATACCTGCCTGGGTCACATGATCCAAGAGCTCTTCCATGTCTCTTTTCATGTAGTCCAGGGAGGTATGTCTCAAGTCATTCACTCCAGCATGTACAATGACAGAGTCGTATTTGTACTTGTTGTGGAGTGACTTGATTGCATGCGTTATGTGGCGGATCCTGGTACCCGACAGGCAGCTGCCTGTAATTTTCTCCTTGTTCAGCCTGGTGAGTGAGACATCAGTGTGCCTGACTATAGAGTCACCTATGACAAAAGTGTTGGGTACATTGTCTTGCCTTAGGGGCTGTTGTTGGGCGGCACACTGGTGTTGTGAGCTATGTGTCACTTTGGTTGTGACTGGTGTTTGTTTGCATTTCAGCTTCGGAGGTCCTTCTTGCTTGGGCAGGTTAATGTTAAGGGCCTCCTCATATGTGGGTTTAGTGTTTCTGTGTGTGGGTGTTGATGGTGTGGGTTTTGAAGGGCTATGAGTTGCTTGAGGTGTAATGCAGGTGTTAACATTGTCCTCTTAACTGTCTAGCACAATCTTAGCCAGAGACAGCTTTGCTTCCAGTTTGGCTATGTAAGTGCATCTCTCGCAGGTTGCAGTGTTGGGTAGTAGGAGGAGAGGATTGTCTGTGTACATGAGGCAGTTGCTGCATTGCCCCAGTAAGCCCAGATTCACCAGGTGAACAGGAGAAATCACCGGAAGCTGACACTTGGACATGCCTGTTTAGGTGCTTTTTTGTAAAGTTTAAGAGCTGTTTTCCCTTACCTTTGCAAGGTACTTTGCAATTACAGGCTGTTTAGTGCCTATGATTAATTTCTCCTTATTGACAAGGAGAGCTGAGTGCTTGTATCAGTTTCAGGCTTCCTAGTGCTTTCCAGCAGGTTCTAGAGCAAGTGCTAGTCACAGGGGTTCAGATTTTAGTGCTACTACTGAGAAACCAGATAGTTCTAAGGGAAAATTTGAAGAGCAGACTTTCTGGCACCTGGTACAGTTTAACTGTAGCCTCGCAGTGCTGCACAATGCGAAAAATGTGCAAACACACGCGTTTTTAAGCCAGAAAGTTGAAAGGGATAGAAATCAGCCCAAAAAGGCTAATAAAATTACAATTTCAGAGCTGGAAACCACTCCTCTAGCATTAGATAGGCAGTACAATGCTCACCAGTCCCACTGGTAAGCAGTAGGATTTCCCTCTTCCACAGCAAGGTCTGGATAGCTCTGAATACAGAAAATACAGTCCTGAGACAAGCAAAGCCTGGGATATGGACTGGCTAGGAAAGGTAGGAAACGAGCAAATAAGATAGTATTTTTTTTTGGCTGAAACAGGCTAAACAATGCAATAATACAGTAAATAAACACAGAAAAGGCTAACACAGTTGAGTATGTAGTCCTAAACAGTTAATGCAATTAAAACTCTACAAAATTAGCAATTTAAAACTTTTTAAATGAAGCAAGGCAAGTGCCCAACTGAAAAACGATTTAAGAGTCAGTAACACAGCAGAATAAGTAGCTAGTCTACATATACAGAGAAGTCTATATATACAGAAAAGCAGCTAAAACACACAAACACTTCAGATGCAATGCAACCTAGAGCACTTGAGTTGTAGCAATATTAAGGCAATTACAGTTATAATAAATGCTCTAAAATATACTCTATATTTCCAAAATGTTTGAGAAGCACAGTCAGAACATAAGGAAATTCAGGCAATTTTTTTTTTGAAAGGGAAAAAGGAGAACAGAAGGCCTTATCAAATGTTCTCTCTGCATTAGGTAGAATGACCTAATGACACTAGACTGGGAGGAGTGTCCCAGATCAGATTTACACTAGGGGCGGGCATCTGCAAAGCCACCAAGTATAACAGCAAGACACCAACAGGGAGGGAGAGTGGGGACAATACTAAAGATACTAAAGCTATTAGGAACAAAACAAGGTGCCAACAAAAAGGCAAACAACAAACAACCAAGGAGGAGGTATAAATCCAAATACAAGTCCAAATACGAATCCAGGAAATAGCGTAATGAAAATTTATTTATCCGCTTTCGTCCGTAGACTTCATCAGAATGAAAAAACAACATTTACACATTCAATAAATACTCTGCAAACAATTAAAAATTCAATTGAACAATTAAATAAAATAATTCCTTAATGCTAATTGATCAGCTGATCATAAAATTTAATTAAAGTGAAGGGGAACTATGTCTTTGTCTTTTTTGACTTGAAGTTTGCGATATTTTAGGAAACATTTTACATTAATGGACTCGTTGAGTCCTGGATAGGAATCTGATTTAAGTCTAATCTGCCAAACAGTTTCTCGCTGTAGTAAATAGTTTTTAAAATCGCCGTCTCTCATGTCTCTGTTACAAACCTCCAGTATGGAGAACAAAAATTTCTTAAAGGAACAGCACACTAATGAGTGTTTAAAAAGAGCATTGGTCTCATCTTTAGTTTTAATACTGTAGAGATGTTCCCTGATTCGGATTTTTAATTGTCTAGATGTCATCCCCACATAATAAGCTGGACAGGTAGAGCAAAGAGCTATATAAATGACACCTTGGGTGTGACAGTTGACAAAACCAGGAACCTCAAAGGTCCTGTCAACTGAGGCAACAGAAATGTAGGGACCCAACGAGATATAACGACACATATTGCATTCATAACAACAATGCATACCATGTTTAGTGGAAGACTTATTATGTGTCATGCAGGTTGTACTTCGTGTTGTGTCGTGTTCCAAAGCCTTTTTAATGTTGAAATAGTTCTTCTGAACAAAAAATGGCTTGTTACCTAATATTTTAAAAATGTCAGGGTTGCCTTGAATGACCCTCCAGTTTTGTTCCAACAGACGCTGAATGCGCCGACAATCAGAACTCATGTCAAGTGAACAAACTAGCTCACCATGAGATCGATTGACTCTTCCTCTTTTGATGACTTCAGAAGTATTTTGTGGGGTCAAATTTAATAAAGGAGGATAACATTCATTACGTTTATGAAAAATTTCATTGGCAGCACTTGTTACCAATGTTTTGTCATAACCTCTGTTGGAAAACAAAGAACAAATGAAATTAAATTCTTGAAGCAAATCAGCCTCTTTGGATGTCATGCGGCAGGCCCTGATAAATTGCCCTCTAGGGGTGTTGTTAATGGTATGCTTGGCATGTCCACTACGAAAATGCAAATAAGCATTGTTAAATGTTTGTTTCCTATGAATGCGACTGTGGAATCTGAACTCATCTGCAGCCCATGTTAAAGAAATGTCTAAAAAGTTGACACTTAAACCTACATGCCCAATGGTGAACTTTAAATAATCAGAAAAGGAATTTATTTCAGACAAGAACCAGTCCGCAATTGAATGATCACCTTCAATAACAAAAATCAAATCATCCACATAACGAGAGTAAAAAAAGATGTTGAATTTACTATTCAAAACTGGCATAAATTCCAGCTCCCACCATGCCATTACCAAATTGGCATAGGCGGGAGCGGCAGGAGACCCCATGGCTACGCCCCTTCTTTGTCTAAAGAATTTACCTCCAAATAGAAAATAATTATTGTGTAGGACTATGTCCAAAAGCATGCAAATGGTGGATAAAACTGTGTTACTGTAATCAGGTTTGTTCTTGATTAAGTAGCTTCGTATCGCATCAATACCATCATCATGAGGTATGCAAGTGTACAACGAAACTACATCAACAGTAAGAAGAATGTGTTTGTTGGGATCAAACAACTTTGCTGATGCATAAATATTAAATTTGTGCAGAAAGTGCCAGGAGTCTCGAGTGTAGGAGTCATCATTGCCAATAATGGGTCCTAAAACTGCATCTATGACTAGGGAAATTCCGTCAGTGACAGAATGCGACGAGGACACTATAGGTCTAAACGGTGGATTGTGAACTGATTTATGGGTTTTAGGTATCCCAAACATTACCCCAATCCGAGGTTTTTCCACAACACAAAAATCATACATCTCGAAGCTAATGTCACCAGACATTAAAGCTTCATATAACTGAGAATGTATGAAATGTTGGCTACGATGTATATCGGAAAGGGTGACCTCGTCATATTCGTCTGTATTGTTTAAGACATCAAACATTTTGGCTTTGTAAATCTCCTGTTCCATAATTACTGTGTTGCCCCCTTTATCACTTTTCATAAACCTGAATTTATCGGTCATAGTGATTAAGTTGTTTAGGGCTCTTCTCTCGATGACTGTCATGTTACTGTAATGATTTGATTTGGAATCTAACATTTTAGAAATGTCTTGTAAACATATTTCTTCAAACACCCTTATAGTGTGTTGTAAAGTTGGTGTATAACATGAGGGCTTGTTAAAAACTTTTTGATTGTCTACTGTCACATTATGCATCAAATAATGTAAATTAAGTTTCCTAGTGTATTTTTTAATATCCACTACGGTCCTGACATAATTCGCTCTGGTGCTAGGAACAAAATTAAAACCTAACTTCAAAACTCTCAAATCATGTTCGGAAAAAACATGATTTGTTAAATTAATTATACTAAAAATATTTGACTGCTCAATTATGTCTCGTCCCCCGAGGACTGAGAATTCAGAAAAGTCCTGCTTCTGGTGAAAACAGTTTTTGAATTTAGCTGATTTTTCTTGCCAAAAAAAGAAGAAGTAGTAGTTGAAGAAGAAGACGTACTACCAGAGTTAGACCCAGTTTTTGTGTTGGTGGTTTTGCCATCGACCACTATAGATGGAAAATTGCTGTCATTAACCACCAAAGGATTGTTGTCACAGTCAATAACTGTCTGAATTATGTCATTTTCCATAAGGTTGGTTTTCAAACGAACATCTTCACTGCTGACGACTTCATTAACTAAAAAAACACTTTTAGTGGCAGCGGTACCACTGTTCTCAGAGCTTGAGGCGGTAACAGTTTTACTACGGACTGCCTTGTCAGAATAATTGGTATAATGTCCTTTAAAGTTACTTGGTTTACTAAATTTATGAGACACAGCAAAATGGTTATATGCAGTTTTGTTTTTATAGGAAGCAATGTCACGAGCCAACTTCCCCTGTTTCCTATTTACAATATCGACAGCATGTTGTTCAACATCACATAGCGTACTTTCAAAAAATTCATCAAAATTCGCTCCAGAAAGACTTTGTTTGAAAAAAGACTCAATTTCAACTATTTCTTTTTTAAGAAACTCCATTTTAACCAAATTGTTATCAATAAGCATTCTCAAGAAGCGCAACCCTGCTTCATTGAAAAACGCTACCAACGTGTCAAACATAGGCTCACCTGCATTAACCCCATTGGGGCATTTGAAAAAACGAAGTCCTTTAGGCACAATATTCAAATCGATACAACGTAGAAAATAACAATTCTCCAAGTCAATCGATTTATAGCGTATAAGCAATTTTAATAACTGCTCACGTTTGTAATTGAAATCTTCATTTTTGTAGCATTTTGGAAGATTACCAGATGAACAAAATGGATTTTCCGCACGGTCAAAAAACTGCTCAAAAGCCCCCCGACCAATAGTGCGCTGCTGCTTTCCTTTGGAAACCTTCGTCATTTGAGGAATGCTGTCGCATTCAATTACTGTGTCTATCTCATGAAAAGATCCATCCAAATTAGTAACTTTGCCGCCGGCACTCGTTTCATTAGCTTTCATGACAAGAAACTTTAGGGAATCCTTAATTTCTACTAGTGTAGCCGCCAACAAGCCATTTAAATTGGAAGCCTCAGAAGTAGGTGTAGGGTGAATAGTCAAGTTAAGCAAGGCTTCATCATCAACCTCCGCCATGGTAATAGCACCAAAAGTAAACTAGGAACAAAACAAGGTGCCAACAAAAAGGCAAACAACAAACAACCAAGGAGGAGGTATAAATCCAAATACAAGTCCAAATACGAATCCAGGAAATAGCGTAATGAAAATTTATTTATCCGCTTTCGTCCATAGACTTCATCAGAATGAAAAAACAACATTTACACATTCAATAAATACTCTGCAAACAATTAAAAATTCAATTGAACAATTAAATAAAATAATTTCTTAATGCTAATTGATCAGCTGATCATAAAATTTAATTAAAATGAAGGGGAACTATGTCTTTGTCTTTTTTGACTTGAAGTTTGCGATATTTTAGGAAACATTTTACATTAATGGACTCGTTGAGTCCTGGATAGGAATCTGATTTAAGTCTAATCTGCCAAACAGTTTCTCGTTGTAGTAAATAGTTTTTAAAATCGCCATCTCTCATGTCTCTGTTACAAACCTCCAGTATGGAGAACAAAAATTTCTTAAAGGAACAGCACACTAATGACTGTTTAAAAAGAGCATTGGTCTCATCTAAAACCCATAAATCAGTTCACAATCCACCGTTTAGACCTATAGTGTCCTCGCCGCATTCTGTCACTGAGGGAATTTCCCTAGTCATAGATGCAGTTTTAGGACCCATTATTGGCAATGATGACTCCTACACTCGAGACTCCTGGCACTTTCTGCACAAATTTAATATTTATGCATCAGCAAAGTTGTTTGATCCCAACAAACACATTCTTCTTACTGTTGATGTAGTTTCGTTGTACACTTGCATACCTCATGATGATGGTATTGATGCGATACGAAGCTACTTAATCAAGAACAAACCTGATTACAGTAACACAGTTTTATCCACCATTTGCATGCTTTTGGACATAGTCCTACACAATAATTATTTTCTATTTGGAGGTAAATTCTGTAGGCAAAGAAGGGTCGTAGCCATGGGGTCTCCTGCCGCTCCCGCCTATGCCAATTTGGTAATGGCATGGTGGGAGCTGGAATTTATGCCAGTTTTGAATAGTAAATTCAACATCTTTTTTTACTCTCGTTATGTGGATGATTTGATTTTTGTTATTGAAGGTGATCATTCAATTGCGGACAGGTTCTTGTCTGAAATAAATTCCTTTTCTGATTATTTAAAGTTCACCATTGGGCATGTAGGTTTAAGTGTCAACTTTTTAGACATTTTTTTAACATGGGATGCAGATGAGTTCAGATTCCACAGTCGCATTCATAGGAAACAAACATTTAACAATGCTTATTTGCATTTTCGTAGTGGACATGCCAAGCATACCATTAACAACATCCCTAGAGGGCAATTTATCAGGGCCTGCCGCATGACATCCAAAGAGGCTGATTTGCTTCAAGAATTTAATTTCATTTGTTCTTTGTTTTCCAACAGAGGTTATGACAAAACATTGGTAACAAGTGCTGCCAATGAAATTTTTCATAAACGTAATGAATGTTATCCTCCTTTATTAAATTTGACCCCACAAAATACTTCTGAAGTCATCAAAAGAGGAAGAGTCAATCGATCTCATGGTGAGCTAGTTTGTTCACTTGACATGAGTTCTGATTGTCGGCGCATTCAGCGTCTGTTGGAACAAAACTGGAGGGTCATTCAAGGCAACCCTGACATTTTTAAAATATTAGGTAACAAGCCATTTTTTGTTCAGAAGAACTATTTCAACATTAAAAAGGCTTTGGAACACGACACAACACGAAGTACAACCTGCATGACACATAATAAGTCTTCCAATAAACATGGTATGCATTGTTGTTATGAATGCAATATGTGTCGTT
>NC_056726.1:1994746488-1994936488 GCF_019279795.1 Protopterus annectens | reverse complement strand
CTACTTTTCAAACAGAGACAACCAGTACAGAATGAGCTCCTTTAATAGAAGACAGCATAGAGGCAGAGGGGCTCTGCAAAATCAAGGGTTTAGGGGTTCTTCCTCCAGGGAATCCTCCTAACACTCCTGAGAACTTGCCCAATTGCTCCAGTCTAGAGGCAGTCAGGGATCAGCTGTCTCTTCATCTAGAATCATGGTTGGTCATAATGCTAGACAACTGGGTGACGAGTATTATGTCTATAGGTTACTCAGTTATTTTCATAACTCACAAACAGTCCTTCTTGTCTCTCCTAGACATGCTAGCCCAGCAAAAGAGAGTAGCATCATAAGATATTTCCCTAGCTTCATCAAAAAAGAGCAATCTGAGAGGTGTCACCAGGTCAGAGAGGGTCTGGTGCCTATTCCAGATACTTTTTAGTTCACAGGAAGTTAAAGGACCACATACCCATTTTAGATTTAAGTGGCCTAAATCAGTATAAAAACATAACATTCTGAATTGTCACAATGCAAGCTAGCCTTCTGTGCTTACGAGAGTGAGATTGGATGTATTCTACTGAACTTATTGGATGCTTACCACCACATCAAGTTTGCAAAATCATCCAGAAGGTACTTCTGAGTCCTTCTCAGAGATAGTCATTACCAATTTTTAATGGTGGTATTCGATCCCATCACAGCCCCCAGGTAGTGACATCGAGAGTATGGCATTAGCAAACAGCCATCTCACACTAAAGGGGATCTATACTTTCCCATACATACCTGGATGATTGACTCTATCACCATAACAAATGAGTCCCTATTTCAGCAAGATACTATTTCCATCATGTCTGCCTGTCCTTGGGAACTTTTTTAAATCTTGCAAACTCCAACCAGGAGTCCTATCAAAATCTGGAGATTGTAGGATACCATCTGGACATGAGGTTATGTGTTGCAAAACTTCCAGATAACATACTTTCCTCTCTCAGTTCTCATATTTCAAAACTCCCTTAAATGATATCCACTCCTGCATCACTTGTGTTTCAAGCTTTAGGTATGATGGCTGCCACCATCACTCGAGATGCTAATGACAGAGATTACATGAGAGTGCTGCAGTGGAAGTTCAGTGTCCAATGGTCTCAGTTTTTGCACCCTCTAAATCTCCTTATTCATCTCTCTTCAGTGTACAAAAGTAATCTACTGTGGTGAATACATGTGCTGTCTGTGACAGTGGGACAACCATTCATTCTGCTCTCCCATTGGCCATGGTCACTTTGGATCCTTCCTGTCTGGGGTGATAGGGTGTTTTTAATGAAAAACAGTGCAAGAGATATGGTCTCTACAAGAAGACATGTTCATGTCAATGTCCTGGAGATGAGGCTGATCTTTTTAGCATTGCAAGTTCTACATGACTCCATCTCCAGGGTATAATCTAATGCCATAAATACAACATGTCAGTAGTGTGGCATATGAATAAGCAAGGGGGGACCCAATTGCACTCCCTTTGTCAAGAGGCCATTAGAGTATGGCAATGGGTGATGTCTTCACAGCGCTTTCTGATTGCAGTGCATATTCCAGGTCAGACCAAACTTCTAGTGGACAGGCTCAGTCAATGCATTTTGATGCCTTACATGTTATTCTTCAATCCAAGAGTAGTGCAGATGACTTTTTGCAACTGGGGCCAGTCTTGCCATGATCTCTTCACATCCGTGACCAACATACCTCTCAACTGTACAGATTTTCACAGAATGTCCAGATTTTTGCCTCATATTTTTAGTCCATTTTTCATAAAATTGTGGTTTTCTGGCAAATTAGTGTAAAATCATTAAACATTAAAGTTAGAAAATAATGACAGACATTTGAGCTTCAGACTTCATACCCTTCAGAAAATTCATGCTAATGCAAAACCTGTTATTCTATCAACTTACTAAGTTTGTAAGTGCAATATTAAAAATTGTCGCTATATTTGGTCCTTTGTCTCACTTTTATATATGGCTTTGACCAGATTTCTTGCCCTAAGAAGTTATATGTAGTCCTTTGTCTCACTTTTATATATGGTTTTGTCCAGATTTCTTGCCCTAAGAAGTTGAGAGGTATGATGACCAATATGAAGTGCAGCAACTACTTTGCCCTAATCCCTCGATAAGTACATACATCAAGGGATGCTCATGTCCATCCTTGCCCTCAGAGACCTCTTTATGCCTTCCCTCTTTTTCCTCACATGACAAATTTCTTGCAGAAAGCTTCTTTGAATAAGGCCTCGGTTATTCCTATAGCTCCTTTTTGGCCAAGAGAAATTTGGCTGCCTCATTTCTAGAAACAGTCCAAGCTGCTCAAGTTCTTTCTGTTACCTCATATGTCTGATGAGCCCTATCAAGGCATATGTTCTGTAAAAATAACCACATGCTTTTTCCAATTCCAGCGATGGCCAAAAACCCTTCCTTTTCTACAATAGCTGTTCAGATGCTTTGTGCCTCTCAAAAGGAAACAAGTGAAAGATACAAAAAAGCAAATGGAAAAGGTTTTCTCTTTGGAAATTCCTACAACATCTGGACTATTTTCAACTCTGGTTCCTTCACTCTTACAGTTCTTCTCTACCTTATTTGACTGTGCCTCAGATTACTTCACTATTAAGATTCAGATGGCAGCCATTTCAAATTTTCACAAAGGCTTCAGTTTCACTTCCTTAGACTCCCCAAAACTCTGTAAAGCCTCCCTGAATGTGATCCTTTCTTAAGACCTCCCTCATTAAAGACCTCTTTCCTTCATAGTACTTGAAGTTAATATTAGAAGTCCAACACAAGTCCCTTTTAAACCTGCTTCTTCCTGTAACACCTTGTGTTTGGTTGCTATTATGTCTGCCAGGACAGTTTCCAAATGTCATTTTCTCTGTCCTGTAGCTCTCCCTGTTTAAGTTTTCACAAATACAGTTTCATTCAGAGCTAGTCCCTCCTTTTTGCCTAAGACTACTTCTGAATCAGCTTTGAATTAGAATAGTCACATTCCAATGTTTTTTCCAAGCCATATTAATGGAAGTGAGTGCTTGCATCACACCTCAGACTGGTGATTTATCCTATCAAAGATTTCTGGAAGGATAACCAAATCTGTCTCTAACTCTTCTTCCAAGATGCATTCCAAAGTTTCCAAGGTTACTTTTTCCATACAGTGATCATATTAATTTACATACCCTTATTCCTTCAATGACAAAATGTTAATGTCAAAACTTAAGTTGCATTTTACTCATAGTAACTTCCATGACCTTTTTCAAAAATTCCTGAGTTGAATATATTTGTACTGCAGCAACATAGTTAACAATGCGCCCTTTATCAACCATTTCAAAAGGATATGATATGTAGATCAAGATCTTCTTTTAGATCTACCATCCTCAAGGGTGTCCCGTCACACCTCAACAGCCCTTAGCTCCATTATCCAATATGTAGATGACACTACCATAGTTTTCTCCTCCAGTAACATACAACAGATCCAACAACTCACACAAGCCACCTTTACCTCAATAGAGACATGTTTTGAGAGAAGCCAAGCTACTTTTAAATCCTAAAAAAAAAAAAAAAAAAAGCTTTTCTTGACAAAACCAGTCTCATCTGACTTTAAAATATTCTCACAGGATAACACAGAAATTGAAACAGTTCCCATAGCTAAGCTTCTAGGTGCAACTGTGAAGGCTGCCAGCCTAGCTAGATAGAATTTTGTAAATAATTCTATGTCATTGTAAGTATTAATATGATCCACAGGCTTGTTTGACAAATGTAAGAAAATTGTGTTATGTGCTGAACTTCAACAATGTAACTACAGTGCACCCTGTTGGAAGAAAGCTGATAAGTAAAGAATTGTACAACCATGTGTGATCTCAAGCTCAGACACAGGATGTCTGCAACTGGAAATTCTTTCTATTGTCCTAAGGCAGAGATAATTACTAGGTTTCGCATGCAAGTGTCTTTTATTGCTGTGGCTTCCTGGCAGGTGCAGATAAAAAAGAAATGTTAAATTTTGAGTTGTTTAGCCTGTGAACTAAATCAGAAACATGACAAGAATGATGTAATCTAAAATGACTCAGCAGTAATGTGTATTATCAATTTAAGGGCTATCTCAGAAAGAAAGTATAGCATTTTGTATTTGTTTCTGAACCTAAACACATCAACTCACCAGCACTGTGCCTTGCTCTGTAATTAAGTTATTTAGAACAGTGAATTATCTTAGAGCTATATAGAAATAGTAAGATTAGTCTAGCTGTTTTCTATATTTATATGAGTACAATGTTGTTTGAAAGTATTTCATGTGATTTCTGAACTCTCTAATGTCATTGTGTTGAGTTAACAAGTATTGTCTTGTGTTTTTATTGTTTATTATTAAATATATTTAACGCTTTTAATTGTGGCTCTTTTGTGTAGAGATATTTAAGCTCTTAGAGTACTTGCATGTATTTGGTGATACTGTATAAGCCACTCCTAAATAACCTTCAAGTCTCAGTCACTCTTACCAATTGGATAACAGTAAAATTGCACAGTAGAATTGGACACCCTTTGGTAAAGGCCTTTATAGTAGCTGATAAGAGTAGTTGGTGGCAGGTGGTACTACTGTATAGTCTGGGCAGAAGGGGGCATAGCTGGAGAACCTATGCCCCCTTCCCCAGAAGTGTCTGTGTGTTTGTACATAAATCATATCTCAAGCTGTGTGTGTTTGTGTGTGTGTGTGTGTGTGTGTGTGTGTGTGTGTGTGTGTGTGTGTGTGTGTGTGTGTGTGTGTGTCAGCTACTTGGGCAGAGACAAGAAGCACTGGTTGGACAGAGAGGGTACTGGAGGTTTTGAATTGACTACTGGGCTGAGATCTGAACCCTATACATTTGCCAGTGGGGAGTCTTATTGGGGATCTGGAGAGAAAGGGAGAAACCAGCCCCAGACTGACTGTGATCTCTGTGTGCTGTAAGGGAAATTGTACTTTACTGTATGTGTACATGTTATCCTCCCAATGTGGATGCCAGTCACTGGTGCTAGTGGTGAGGATTGTTGCTCCTTGATTACTGGGCCAGTGCACTGGCATCACAGTAACCACAGATAAACTAACTTTTGAACACCACATCTGCAATAGCATTAAACACACACTCCAAACTGGGAACACTCTACAGACAAAAACTTTCTTGGATATGTCCACCAGAAAAAAAACTTTTCAACACCTATCTGTTTCCCTCAGCCTTATATGCACCCCTCCCTTATACACAATTTACAGTCTTCTCTTAAAAACAAGCTCCAGTCCTGCTACCATAAAAATGCCAAATTCGGCACAGTTACCCCTACCATTTCCACCACTGCCTAGCTCTGAAAGAACTAAATTGGCTCAAACTCACACAACCCCTAAGACTAGTACAGCTGTCTTCTGCACATAAAATGATATATAGACCTGATAGCTTCCCAGCTCTCAAATCTGTCCTGAAACCCTACATACCTACAAGAGCCCTCCACTCAGAAAACAAACAACTCCTAACCATCTACATTCCAAACAAAAGAGTTGGACAGTGCCTGTACTCTCATGCCACCACCAAGCTCTGAAACTGTCTGCTAACAGACATTACTACCATTGAGAGCATTAACAACGTCAAACACACTCTAAAGAAAACATTTTCTGTGTCATCAGACCTGCCCCTGCTCTTTTCCTAATAGGTGAACTCCATTCACTCTCTAGGGACTTTCTATCCCTAAAACAGGAATTTCATCTACTATCCACTAGCATATTGGACTAACAGACTTTCCATATTTCTGCACCCTTAACTTTCCCATCCTTCTCTGCATCTACTTGCATCTAATGTTCTGATCCTCATTCTTTACCTTACTCCTACCTGATATATATAAAAAAAAGAGTTTGCAATCTACCACTTTAATTTAGTACATGTTTTATTATTGTATTGCCTCTCTGTACTTATTTTGTATTTATTGTTGTATCTACTTATATGTACTTATTTAGTATTCAATTATTATGAATGTTTGCTTTAATACCTGATCTTATGTTGTCATATCTCACCTTCATTCTTTGCTGGTTGGGTCTGGAATTGAGCATAGGCTCCAACTCAGCCTTTACTAAAGCTTGAGAGCTTCCACTGGCTTGAGGCTATACCCCATCCCTTCATGTTTAGGGAAGAATACCCAGATCTTGTTTGCCGCTAAACTAGATCAGGTGCTTCCTACTAGGCTCCAGGGTAAGTCTAAATGTTTCTTTGTATTTGACAGTAATTCTTGTTCCTTTTTGCTACTGTTGAGAATATTTAGTGTTACTTTACTTATTGTCATTAAATTTGCTCATTTTTTTGCTGTGCTGTGTGTGTTTCTGGCCGTCGTCTCTCGGTAGGCCATTCTTCTACCCTATCTCATGACCAAACTCCCTCTTTTCACAGGGTTTGTTTGGATTTTATTGTTGTAATTTCTTTCTCTGACTTTGACAAGGAGCTTGTTTAAGTTAGAGGACTCCTTGAATCAGCCTGTTTCATTTACAGGGCTTCCCTTTACTTTTCTCATATATTCTGCTTGTTTGGAGTTGTTGTTTAAGTTAGAGACTTCTCCTCTTATCAGAGGAGATTGTAGTTTAAGTTAGGGACATCTCCTCTGGTTTCCCCTTTCTTCTGTTATGGTGTGTGTTCCTTTTGGTTGCTAGTTACTTAAAAAAAAAAAAAAAAAAGCTTGGCTTGTGCTTTAGTGTAGTTGATCTTGTTATAGTTCAAGAAGTGTGACCAATGTACACAGAAAATGTCTTTAACAGATGGACACACCAGCTGCATTTACTGTTTGGGTGCTGTCCACCTACAGGAATCCTGTGCTATTTGTCATGGGTTTAGTTCTAGAGTTTTGTAGGAAAGAAAGAATAAACTCATTGTGAGGGGGGTCTTCTCAAAGTTCCTTTTCTGAAGTTATTGAAGGAAAACAGATTTCTTCCTCTAAATCATCAATGTCAGACAAATCTTCAAAAAGAGCTTCTTCCTCGGTGCCAGCATCTAAGCCAGCAAAGAAGCAGGCAAAAGAATCAAACATGGACCCAAAGGCTTTCAGGCCTTAGACTTCTGTCTCTTCGGCTCCACTGATCCTTTAAGCACCGATAGAAAGTCGGAGCCGTTCCCCTATATTGGAACCGGTGTCAGCAGTACTACATTCACCCATTTTGCAGTCAACCATGTCCTTGGCTCCATCCTTTCAGTCTTCCAGGAGCCTGTCTGACGACATTGTGGAGTGGGTGGCTAAATGACTGCTACAGACACCAGCACTGGCCAAGATCCTGTTGAGTCCTCCCAGAAAGGAGTCGGCTCTGACAACCATCACCACCCCTGTGACAATTCTTCCTCTGACCCAAGTTGCTGCTTCGGAGCCGGAGGGCTTGGATTTGATAGTAGTGGAAACCTCGGGACTGAGACCTGCTCCAGGATCTTCAGTCTGATTTATGCTCCGATTTCCTCTGTGCCATCCTTGGGTGAGGAGTCTATAGGCTGATGTTCCCCCATCGGGTCCGGAGAGGAGAGTCGAGTTAGACAGTTGTCTGATCCAAATCTACCTCTCGGAGCATCGGCGTGAGTCAGCTCGGCACCTACATCGGCCTTGGAGCCTACGGCCTTGCTGATGGGCTGGTCTCCTAGATCTTCGGAGCCAGGGGCTCCCTCGGAATGGAATTGTGGTGCCTTCAAGGTCACCCCAGTCAGCTCCACTCTCAGCTCCAAGCTCTCTTCCCCCAAAAGTGCCAGAGTCTGTCTCTCTACCATCCCTCCCCCTATGCATAGAGACCCAAAGTCCCAGGATGCCCCAGTGGGTGAAACTGTCTCTTCCAAAACTCTCCAGAGTATCTCTCTGAAGAGGTCTCCCAGAAGAGAACATGTAAGAGGAAACATCTAGTCTCCCCTGAGGAGTCTGTCACTTCAGACACAGATCTAGATGATTCAGAAGGGTCCCCACCGTCACTCTCTGAAGATGTCTCATTTGCAGACATCCTAGACATCCTTAAACAGACAGGTGGCTGGAAATCCATCAACCCTTCTGAGGATGAATCCATGTACCTGGAGGCTTTCAGGTCTCGTCCCTCCCCCTCATGGGTGACCCCACCTTTTGACCAGCTCCTTAACATAGTCAGTCGAAAGGCATGGGGCTCTCCAGAATCTGTGGAACCCGTTCCGAGGAGGCCCAACAAGTTCATTACTGCCCCCTCTGGCAAGGACTTTTTGGTCAAAGGTCTCCCAGTAGATGCTATAGTGGTGGCAGCTGCCACCAAAAAGAATTGTCTGAGACTTCCATGTCTGTCCATCCACTGAATAAAGAATCTCACACAATGGGCAGATACGGAACACACTCTTTCCATATCTTACACGATGGGCAAATACGGAAAGAGAATGTTCTCATCAGCAGCCTTTACACTCAGGTCACTGAACTACTTGACTCACTTCACTAGACTGCAGAGGGATCTCCTGAAGGAGTTAGGTTATACCCCCCAAGGTTCTACAACTGCTGAGGTTTCAGACAAGGTGACCTCTCAGCTTGCTACCTTAAACTCTGTAGTTAACTCATCCATGCGGTTTGTATCTTATGTGGCCGATGGAGCGAGTAGGGCGGTGGGTACAGGAATTTCCCTAAGCAGGCATTCCTGGATGCGGCTATGTAAGTTTGCAGAACCCTTCAAGTCTTCCTTTGTCAATGCCCCTTTCGATATCTTGTCTTTGTTCAGCCCAAAGGTGAAAGAAACTCTGACCAGGTGTGAGCAGGAGGGTAAGACTCTTTCTGCCATGGGAGTACATTTCTCTCTCCCCATCAGGCCTTATCCCAAAGGCCAAAAGGGAGGAAAGATGTGGTCCTGTAAGTCCCAAAGAATTTTCCCAGATGCACGTGATGAATCTTCCCCCAGGGGCAGAGGGGGAGACAATAAAGGAAGACGCCGACCTTGTGGCAGAGGGGGTCCACAAAACCAGGGCGACAGAGATATGTTCCCTGGTAGACCCTCCCAGCACTCCTGAAAGGAGGTCCACCTCTGGAGGCAGTGGGGGGGGGGGTCGATTGTCACTGTACCAAAATGCCTGGCTAAATATTACACAATACAAATGGGTACAGACGATAATATCCATAGGCTACAACATTCCCTTCTCTTCCCCTCCATTAGAAAACAGATCGATCCAGATGTTCCACCCAGCCAGAGGGATCAGGCAACCCTAGAAATTCAAAGGTTGCTAAGAAAAAGAGCCATCCAAGATGTCCCTGCAGACCAAATTGGATCTGGAACTTACTCGAGGTTCTTTTTAGTTCCAAAGAAGACAGGGGACTGGAGACCCATTTTGGATCTCAGCAGACTGAACACGTCTATAAAAAAATCAAAGATCCACATGGTGACACTGCAGTCAATACTTCCCTTTTTGGGAAAAGACAATTGGATGTCCTCAATAGATCCCCAGGATGCATACTACCATATAAAAATGGACAGGCAATCCAGGAATCACCTACGCTTTCGGCTGGGGGCCAGTCACTATCAGTTTCGAGCCCTGCCCTTTGGTCTCACTACAGCCCCCAGAGTGTTCACCATGGATGACAGTGGTCATGGCTCACTTGAGATGTCTTGGATTCCGAGTGTTTCCATATCTGGATGATTGCCTTCTAACTGCCACCACCGAGCATCTACTAATCAAAGCCAGAGACACCACTATTCACCTCTGTTCACAGCTGGGTATCACCATATGCTTCAAAAAGTCTGCCTTGTTGCCTTCACAACCTATTACATTCATAGGAGCAGATTTAAATACAAATGACATGGTAGCAAAACTTCCTCAAGACAGACTACAAACACTACATCATCAAATGTCGAATCTGCTTGCAAAAAAGAAAGTACAGGCAAAGGTTGTGCTAAAGGTTCTCGGTACCATGGCAGCAGTGATTACTCTGGTACCTCTTGCACACCTACACATGAGAGTATTCCAGTGGTTACTTTTTGCTCAGGGGTCCATGCAGGAGTTGCCCATGTCCCACAAGATTATCATCACAGACTCCTGCAAGAGGGACCTCAAGTGGTGGCTTCAATCCACCCAGGTAATTCTAGACAGACTGTTCAGTCTCCCACAACCAGTAGCTACAGTGAACACGGATGCTTTCAAGATAGGGTGGGGGGGCATTATCTGGGAAAGACAGTTCAAGGGACTTGGCAGGAATGTGAATACCACTTGCATATCAATGTCCTAGAGATGAAAGCAGTGTTCTTGTTGTTGCAGGCATTCCAGAACTCTCTTCCACTAAGAACGATTGCAATTCAGATAGACAATATGTCGGTTGTGTGGTATACAAACAAACAAGGCTGAACCAGATCTCACCCTCTATGTCAAGAGTCTCAAAGAGTATGGCAGTGAGCAGTCTCTTCCCAAAGCTTTCTAATAGCAATGCATATCCCAGGAAATCCAGTGTAATAGTGGACAAGCTAAGCAGGGCTATACTAATGCCTCACGAGTGGTCTCTAAATCAGGAAATTGCGAAACAGATCTTTCACAATTGGGGCCAGCCTTGCTGTGACCTCTTTGCTGCATTCATGAATGCCAAATGCAGCAGCTATTTTGCCCTGATTCCCCTTCTGATGGTGTCACCAGGAGATGCACTTGTACACGATTGGCCCCTGGGTCTTCTTTATGCCATTCCTCTATTCCCATTAATCCCCAAAGTACTCCAGAAAGCTCTTTTGTTGAGAAGCAGGGTAATACTCATGGCTCCATACTGGCCTCATCAGACTTGGTTCCCCTTCATTTGGCCCCATCTACAACAGCAGCCATGGATTCTGGACCCAGTACCAGACCTCCTAACCCATCCATCAATAATGCTCCATCCTTCGGTCCAAACCCTCAAATTGACAGCTTGGCTGCTCCACTTCCAGTCTTAGCCAGGTTCCCACACATATCCCCTGCTGTGAAACATTACCTGGTTTCATCCCATAAGACCGCAACTAGGAAACTTTATGCTAGCAAGTGGAAAAGGTTTTCTCATTGGGCTTCCATCAATCATATTTATTCTTTTATAGCCCCAGTAACATCCATCTTAGACTTCTTGGCATAACTTTTTAATGAAAGGGAAGCAACAGCCACCATTCAAGTTCAACTAGCCGCCATATCCAACTATCACATAGTAGATATGGGATCAAAAATAATGTTTCACAGACTGCAGAAGGCCTTTCTGAGAGGTACTTTTTTTGCTAAGGCCTCCAGTCAAGGAACCACCAGCCCCCTGGGACCTAAACCTAGTGTTATCCACCTTAATCCTTCCACCTTATGAACCAACTTCCTCTTGTCATCTAAAGTTCCTAACTTGGAAGACAGCATTTAGGTGGCCATCATGTCAGCTAGGAGGGTGTCAGAACTTCAAGCATTATCCATACGCCCTCCCTACTTAGTTTTCTATAAAGATAGAGTCTCCCTTAGAACTAATCCATCCTTTATTCCCAAAGTTCACTCTGAGAATAACTTAAATCAATCCATTGGCCTACCTGTTTTCTTCCTGAACTGTGGCAACAAGACAAAATATATACTTCATCAATTGGATGTGCACAGGCAGCTACGTTTTTACTTACAGAGAACAAAGGAAATCAGGAAATCTGATCAATTATTTGTATCCTTTTCAGATAAAAAAAAGGGTGCTCCAGTATCAAAAGTCACTCTGTCAAAATGGCTTACATATACTATTACCTATTCATGCACTTCTCAAAGTAGACAACTGCCTGGTAAAATTAAGGGTCACTCGACAAGAGCTGTTGCAACCTTGACTGCTTTTCAGACCAGGTTACCTATGGATTCAAATTGTGCTGCAGCAACATGGGTTAAACCTCATACCTTTATCACTCATTACAAAGTAGTTGTGGCCTCCCGGAACAGGGCTTCCTTTGGATCCACTGTTCTGAAGAGTTTGCTCCCTTGAGCCACCCAAGAAAGAAGGTGCTAGGAACGCTGTCTCAACCAGCAAAGAATGAAGGCGAGATAGGACAACATAACATGAAGTTATGTACTCACCATAATGTTTCATGTTTGTTGTCCATCTTGCCTTCATTCTTGCATCCCAGCCTCCTTCCCCCAACCTTTGCTCCTGGTAGATCAAGAGGTCTTTATTGGATTTAGAACTCATGTTCTCTGATTTCCTTCCTTAGTCCTATATGGCACATGTTCTGGGTGTATTGATGTATATGTGTACATATTTTTCTTACTGATGTTAGTAATTGCAAACAAGATCTGGGTATTCTTCTCTAAGCATGATGGGATAGGGTATAGCCTCGAGCCAGTGGAAGCTCTCGAGCTTTAGTAAAGGCCGAGTTGGCACAGATGCTCGGTTCCAAACCCAACCAACAAAGAATGAAGATGAGATGGACAACAAACATGGAATGTTTTGGTGAGTACATAACATCTTTTTTTTATCTTGTTCATGTAAATTGTCTTAACTTTCATGTGTCATTTGGAGTTTTTCTCCCCGGGCCTCCACTGAAAATGGGTTCCTGGCCCATTCGGATTTTCATGGTAAACAAATGTTAAATAAATAAATAAATGATGCCACCCAGGAATATATAGCAGCTGGAGATTCTATTCCACTTGTCAAAGTGAATGAAATTGGATAATGTGAAATACAGAAGTTGTTATGCCATTCTGTTCATCCTGGGGTAGTAACTCTTTAGGAGGCAAACTCAATCCGAGGGCAGAGGCAGACCTGGGTGCATTATGTGAGAAGGTAGAAGTTTGACCTCTTGACTAAGCTGAAATAGCTTATTTTTCAGATCAATCACAAGACAGATAACGTATTAGTCAAGGTGAATAAAGTGTGATAATCCAGATCCAGAGTTATGGTAGGTATCTAACTTCTGTTTTCAAAACATCATAAAAATAAAGATCTTTAAATGCCTCCATGAATGAGTTTCCTGTGGTAACACTATCTATCTGGTTTCTTATCAGATTTTATTTTTTTGTTCAGAATTTTTTGTATACTTTTCATGGTCAGGAAATGGTAAAAGGTACAAATAATGAGGTAAAAAAGTCCAGTTGCCTACTATAGTCTCACTTGACTTTATATGTTTTGAAGAACCTTTGATGAAGTGATAATCAATGGTACAAGGCACCAGGGGCGGCTCGTGGCATTGGACTGCCGGACTGCAGCCCCCTCAGCTAAAAAAAAGAAAATGTACCTTTTTTTTTTGGTTTACTTTTTAAAAATTAGTACTTTCTTTCTTTGTGACAGTCTGTTTGTCTCCGAGTCCGCGACTCGGAAGTACGCACATGCGCACTTTAACCGCCTCGGGTTGCCGCGGTTTTAAATAATGATTTTTTTTTGTTTGTTTTCATTGCAGCCCGGGGGACTAATTAAGGCATCATTGTGATGCCCAGCAGTCTATGTGGTTCCAAACCGCATAGAATTGGAAGGGGCACGGACTGCGACGTCCGCAGGCACGTACATGACGTGCTTGCTGGGCTAAAGGCTGCTGATTGGTTGTTGCTCTCTTCCCGGGCTTTATGTGCTGGGAAAAGAGCGAGAATCAAACAGTAAGCCAGTTGTGGGATTGATTCGATCGTGACTGAGTCAGTCACACAGGCAGGATTTTAACGCCGACACCGAATCAGATACTTATTAATTTGCCACTGGATTTTTTTTTTTTATTTTGCTGAAGAACAGAAAAAAGAAGTAGTAGAAGAAGAAAGAAGTTAGAAGAAGAACAGAGTGAAGGTGCAGAAGTATACCAGGTAAGTAGGAAGGGTAAGCTAAGGGTAAGCTAAACGGCAGGGAAATATTAGAGGCTACAGTCCTAATGTCAACTGATAACTGCTTTAGATGTTAGGCATTGGTGATCGATTTTATAACAAGTTTGAAGATGCCAGTGCTTATTATGAATATTTTGTGTAGTTTAGTTATATTTGTGTGCTACAGCCCTTAGAATGTGCATTCTAGTGTCTAGTCTAACGGTTAAGTAAAGTTGTATATCTGCTTAGATGATTGTAGCTGCATTATAGGAAAATTAGGAGAGAAATGGAGAATTAAACATGCTGATGTGTGGTAGTTAGCAACAGTGCTACCCTTTCTGAATAACATAAATTTGTTTTGGTTATTTCATGTTGACTGTAAACATATATTTGCATTGGACTACTGAAACTGAGATGAATAGAATTCTTGCTAAATTAAAAGATAGCGGTTCTCTGAGATATGCAAATGTCACATTAATTCTCTCTTCATGTTGCCTGTTGATATGCAAACATTTGACCATTATTTTATTTCTACATCTTATGTATTTATTTAGTATTTGTTAAATAGGCTGACTGAAAATGGACCAGGTCCTGATATTTCAATAGAAGTTAGGAAGAAAAAATCCTGGCAATAGGTCTTTTTATATGATACAATGAAGTAAAATGTAATATATAGACTGCCACTTATAATATCATGAAAGATGCTTAATAGCTGGCATAAAATATTGTTCTCAAGAGAAAATAAACCATGTGCAGTCAATACAAAAACAAAAATAGTAAATAGTGATGGACAAATCAGACACAGCTTAAAAAAAAAAAAACAATGAACTCAGGTATATTGTGACAATTGCAAATTTGGCACAGTCATTGAATCTCCCAAGACCTGAGTAATGGTCTAAAACTTGGGAACACATGTAGACAGTTACTTGGCTTTGACCATCATGTATCTACTGTAGGAAGGAAGTTGTTTTTATTTTGCACAATTTAGAAGTATATGCCATCTAGTGTTGGGGATGTCATTGTACCATTATACTCATCCCTCATTAGATGAGCCACAGAATACAACACCCCCTTCAGTATGCACCTGACCAGGTATATCCAATAACTGGAGAGTCAACAGAGGTCTCTCACAAATAATACATGGTATAAGCAACTTCTCCTATGCAGACCATCTCAAAGCATGAAATATAATGGTATTTGCTAGCAGCAACCTCTTCATTAGTTACAGATTTATTTAATGTGGAATTATTTAATGACTTTTTTACTTCAGAGATTGTGCATATTTACTGATAATGGTGGACTGTAGAATTGTGCATATTTACTGATAAGGGTGGACTGTAGAATTGTACTGTAGAATTGTGCATATTTACTGATAATGGTGGACTGTAGAAATTTGAGTAGACTTTTATGATGGAAATGTTCTGAATTGGGCAGTTTTGTCATTATTGGTGCATGTGTTTTGTTTCATTGTTTACTGTAAAATCAGACTGTAGTAGCTCCGTAGGAATAGAAGTCCCACGTGTAAGCCACAAAATATGAAGTTAATAATCTCATTTGTTTTAAAGTTCTTTTATTTCTCATTTGTTTTAAAGTTCTTTTATTTCTCATTGCCGTGGTAGTCCCATGAATGCTCAACACTTTTTGGATGTTTACTGGAAAATGTTCAAAGCAATAGGAAGGTGTATCAAAGAGCACATGTATGTTTCATATGCAAGGGGCCTATGATTTGAAAACAGCCCAGAATTAATCTTTATCTGCCACTGGCAAAATGTATTTTCTTTGAATGTGGGTTTCAATGCTGTTTCAATGAATGTGAGTTTCAAGGGCAGAAAAGTTTTAATGCTAAGTTTGTTTAGCATATGTCTTAGTGTTTGTGCTGTAAAATGCAAAATAAAACTTTCACATTTTTGGTCCATTTTTGATAAAATTGTGTTTTTTATTTGGCAAATTAGTGACAAATCATTAAAGACTGAAGTTAGAAAATAATGACAGACATTTGAGTTTCAGATTTCATACCATTCAGAAAATTCATACTAATGCAAGACTTATTCTATTATTTTTCTAAGTTTTTAAGAGCAATATTTAAAAATTGTTCTTATTTTTGGGCCTTTGTCCCACTTCTATGTATGGCTTTGTCCAGATTTCTTGCTCTGAGATTGAGAGGTATGACAAATGTGTCAGGGCCATCACAGTAAGCCAGAGACATTTCAAATTGTGACGTATTTGTTGCACCCCACTCCCCCATGTAGTGACTCTGGATGTGTCGAAGCAAGGCAAGGAGTAGTTATGCAGTGTAAATGTGCAGACTTCCCCATCCAAGGTAGACACAAGTACTAGAGTGGCTTTTCATCTGTCCTTGATTTTTGCAGAATGGTCTGGTTTCTGTCATATTTTATGTACTGTTGATTTATGCTTATTACTCAAAGTGCCTGCTGCTCTGTGTTTAAGTAGCAATACTTTAATGACCATCAGGTAAGCTTGGCTGAGATCGTAAGATGCAAGTAAGCTTTAATAAGCATACTGTTAAAGAATTTCCAACACTGAAAGCCTTTCTGTTGTTGCCATGTAGAGAATACTTAACTAGATAATGTATAAGCCTTGGGTATTGAAATGCATATGACAGTATTTGTAATAAAGGACAGGATTACATTATTTTAAGAAGCTCATTACACTTGGAGACTTCCAGTCATCTCTGCAGGCTTTACACATAAACTAAACAGAATGCCAGTCGTGTGGTCCATAACCTGTACAGTAATCATTTTAAGCAATGTATCTTGAGCTTATTTCTTGTTTGCTTTTCATTTTTTACTTTTATCATGTTTTCCCCATGAAACAAGTAGATAGTTGTCAGGCAGCAGGTCTTTGTTTGGGTAAGAAACATTGTTACAACTGGGGGCATCAGAGATTTCTACTTTCAGCATGTTACTTGGTACTTTAATAAAGCTGAATATAAATTATAATTAGAACTGCAGTGCAAGAAGTGGTTTGAGTTGAGTGCTGGTTGTTTTTCTTATACTTGATTTTGACTGGCATTTCATTAATGTATTTAAAAAGTAATTTATTTTTTCATGCCTCACAACCTTTTTGTTACCATCTAGATATTATGTAAGCTGTCATGCAGCCAGTGCATTGAAATATTTTTATTTTTTATTCTTCTACATTTCATTTTGTCTTGATTGGACTCTCATAATGATGGTTTGGCACCCAGGGCAGTGTATTTAGTTAGTTTTTGTGGTTTTGAGCATAGCCCCTCCCCTTTCTAGTTGGCCACACCCCTTCCCATTGACCCCACCCATTCAGCTGTCTCCTGCAGCCCCCCTTTGATTTGAAGTCACCAGCCGCCACTGCAAGGCACTATACAGATAAAATTACTCCAGTGCTAGGTGCAGGGTGTGAAGAGTTAAGAATGGCAAGATGAACTGAAGAAAAAAACTGTTAGCTATGCTGGCTAAATAAGAATGCCTGATGACCCTATCAAGGTTCCATGGGACTCTGACATGAAACCAGTGATGTGAAGTTGTTAAATCTCGCTGTTTATTCTCACTGATGGGTTTGGAGCTGATCTTCAGCTCCAACATGGCCTATAGCAAAGCTCAAGGTTTGCCAGTAGCTCGAGACCAAGCCCCTTATCCCACAATGCACTGCTGGAATTACCCCAGATCTAGTTTGCCGCAGCAAGAGAGATCTCAGTGATCCAGCTAGCTCGGACCATTTGGTGAAAAATAGCAAGTTTTTTGATAAAAATTTTTCTTCTTTCTATTAGATCTTATTCATCTAAACAGTTTGTGTGTTATTGTTAAAATTATAATATAGAAATAGTAGTTTGTGGGTTAGTGCCCTGTGTTGGCTTAGTTTTCTTGTGTGGGCCTTTTAGCCCTATTTAGAGTTAATAATAAAAATAATTCTTCTAGTCAGGTTTCTCTCAGTGGGCCTTTTTAGCCCTGTATTTGAAATGTATAGTTTTACCTCTGTGGTAGATAGTGTCCGGTGTGGGCTTAGTTTGCTTTCCTTACTTAGTGTTGGGTCTCTTTACCCTATTTATATTTCAGTATACTGTTATTTGTACTCTTCAGATTTGTACTGTTTAGAGCATGTCGGATGAAAAGTCTCATCCCAAATCGGGATTCAAGAAATGCCCAGATTGTGGGCAGAAAATGTCGTTCACTGACAGACACGTCCAATGTGTTTACTGTCTGGGGGCTAAACACCTCCAAGACACTTGCAGTATTTGCCATTCCTTTTCATCAAGAGTCCTCTTGGAGAGAAGGAGGAAACTCATTGACAGGGGATTACTGCAACATTCCTTTTCTGAGGTGTTGGGTAGCCAGGAAGGTGCCAGCACTTCTTCCAAATCCTCCAAATCTTCTAAATCTTCGGATTTGAAAGTTGTAAAAAAGGCAAGAATTTCAGAGGGTACAGGGTCATCGGTTCCACAGCTCTCGGAATTGAGTGTCCCTCTGATTTGGAGCCAGCTCCCAGTCTTGGAGCCGGTCTCTGAGGTTCCCTCTTCTCCTCTGCTCCAGTCAGCACCTTCGGTGCATTCATCTAAGTCTTCGGTCAGCCTTTCAGATTTGGACATAGATCGGCTAGTGCAGAAGCTTTTACAGGCACCAGGACTTGCCAAATTGTTGTCGGCCCCTACCATTTCGTCGGAGCCAAAGACCATTAAACCGGATTTGTCTACTCCTCCTCCAAGCTGTACTGGACCCTCGGAGCCAAAGGAACCTGAACCGATGATTGTTGAACCTTTGGAGCTGAGACCCGCACCGGTGTTATCGGCTCCATCTACTCGGATG
Organism: Protopterus annectens; assembly: GCF_019279795.1. Classification (NCBI taxonomy): domain Eukaryota; kingdom Metazoa; phylum Chordata; order Ceratodontiformes; family Protopteridae; genus Protopterus; species Protopterus annectens. The sequence continues at coordinate 1,994,918,005 of NC_056726.1, read as the reverse complement.
TCCTCGGTGCTGACTGAGGACTCTAGGAGCCGACGCTTTCCCATCGGGTCCGGGGAGGATAGTCGGACCGATTTGTCGGTGCCGACTCTTCCTCTTGGGGGTTCGGCTTGGATGAGCTAGGCTTCTACCTCAGGCTCGGAGCCCAGGGTTTCGGTGCGGGAGGATCGGACGGTCCTTTTGGGTCCGTCTACCCCTTCTAGTCCAAGCCATGGTGCTTTTGATGCTATGAGGAGAGTCCTGTCTCCCAAGAGAACGTCAGCATCGGTTCGGCCTTCCCTCTCCCCTCAAGCTCCTGTGTCTGCTTCTTCGTCTACTGGTTCCCCTAAGCGTAGAGACCCTGAGCCTCAAGTATCCCCACAGGGCATCCCCTGCTCTTCTGAGACCTCCCCAGATCTCCCCACTGAGGAGGTGCCCAGGAAGAGACTGTCCAAGAGGAGGCAATTACACTCCCCACAGTAGTCTTTGACATCTGACATGGACTTGGATGAGTCAGAAGGGTCCCCTTGATCCCCCTCTGAGGATATCTCCTTTGCGGAGATATTAGAGATCCTTAGTCAGAGGGGTGATTGGCAGTCCAAGACCCCTACTGAGGATGAGTCTGTGCTCTTGAAGGCTTTTGGGTCTCAACCTTCCACTTCTTGGGTATCTCCGCCTTACGACGAGCTTATGGAACTGATCTCTCGTAAGGCGTGGGAGTCACTGGAGGCCATGGATCCTGTCCCTCGCAAGCCAAATAAATTCATTTCTGTCCCAGTGGACAAGGCCTTTTTGACCAAAGGAGTGCTTGTTGATGCCTTGGTGGTAGCTGCACCCACCAAAAAGGAAGTGCCTGAAACATCGGCATCTAACCATCCTCCTAACAGAGATTCTAGGATCATGGATAGATATGGGAAATGCATGTTTAGTTCAGCGACTTTTTCTCTGCGATCACTGAACTACTTAACCCATTTTACAAGACTACAAAGAGATCTCCTGAAATAGCTAGGAGATACTTTCCAGGGTACGGTAGCTGCAGGGGTTGCCGACAAAGTCAACACACAGCTCGCTACCCTAAACTCAGTTGTGAACTCATCCATGTGTCTCATATCTTATGCAGCTGATGGTTCGAGTAGAGCTGCTAGTTCAGACATTGCTCTGTGAAGACAAGCCTGGATGCATCTCTGTTCCTTTGCGGAGCCATTTAAGTCTTCTTTTATCAACACCTCATTTGATGGCTCATCACTGTTTGGGCCTAAAGTAAAGGAAACTTTAACCAGTTGTGAGCAGGAAGGCAAGACCCTATCTGCCATTGGAGTCCATTTTTCTATCCCTACTTCACCCTACCCCAAGGGCCCTAGGGGAGGGAAAATGTGGTTCCGAAAAGCACAGGGAACCTTTCAGGACACATGTGGAGAAACCCCCTCTAGAGGCAGAGGAGGGGGTTATAACAGAAGACACTGCCCCCATGGCAGAGGGGGTCCGCAGCAACAGGGTGACAGGGGCCAGTTATCTGGCAACCCTACCAGCACCCCTGAAAGGGGGCCCAGCTGTTCGGCTCTGGATGCAGTTGGGGGTCACTTATCTTTGTACCCAGAAGCCTGGCTAAACACAACATCAGATACATAGGTACAAATATTTCATACCGTTCTCTCCCCCTCTCATTGCTGTAAACAGAATCCCAGATGGTCCACCCAGTCTCAGGGAACAAGCAATTGTAGAGGTCCACAAATTGCTAGAAAAAAAGAGTCATCCAACCAGTCCCAGCAGACCAAGTTGGATTCGGAACTTACTCAAGATTCTTTTTGGTACCAAAGAAAACAGGGGACTGGAGACCTATCTTGGACCTCAGCAGACTCAACCAGTTTGTAAAGAAAGAGAAGTTCTGAATGGTCATGCTTCAGTCCATTCTTCCCTTCCTAGAGAAAGGCGATTGGATGTGCTCCATAGATCTCAAGGACACGTACTATCACATAAAGATGAACAGACACTCTAGAGATCACCTGCATTTCCAGCTGGGAGCCAATCATTACCAGTTCTGAACCCTGCCCTTTGGTCTCACTACAGCCCCCAGTGTTCACCAAATGCATGGTAGTGGTTACGGCTCACCTGAGGCATCTAGGATTCCAGGTGTTTCCATACCTAGACGATTGGTTCCTCACCTCTACCACCAGGTATCAATTGACTCAGGCAACAAATTACACTCTGACACTCTGCCATCAATTAGGCATTACAATCAATTTCGAAAAGTCTGCCTTATCGCCATCGCAGCATACCGTTTTTATAGGAGCAGAGTTAGATACCTCATCCACCACTCTACATCTTCCAATCGAAAGAGCCTCACTTCTCCGCCAACACGTCAACTCACTGGTGTCAAAGAACAAAGCTACAGCCGCAGAAGTCTTGAAGGTGCTAGATTTTATGGCGGCAGCAATCCTGGCTATACCACTCGTAAGGATGCATATGCAAATTCTTCAATGGCTCCTCTTTGCTCAGTGGTCTTACCAGAAACTACCGATGCACCACATGATTCTCATCATGAATTCTTGCAAGAGAGACCTTCGGTGGTGGTTGACGTCTCTTCATGTCACAATCGGAAGACCCTTTGTTCTTTCCCCCCAGTAGCCACTGTGACCACGGACGCTTCCCTGATAGGGTGGGGTGGGCATTTTCAGGGAAAGACTGTCCAAGGCACATGGACAGATCAAGAGTCACATCTGCATATCAATGTTCTGGAGTTGAGAGCGGTACTTCTGGCATTGCAGTACTTTCAGGACTCTCTTCCTCTACGGACAATTGCAATTCAGACGGACAACATGTCTGTGGTCTGGTACTTGAACAAGCAAGGTGGAACCAAATCTTACCCCCTTTGTCGAGAAGCCCTCAGGGTATGGCAATGGGCTGTGTCATCCCAGCATTTTCTGTTAGCAATGCATATCCCGGGGAAATCCAACAAGATACAGGACAAGCTGAGCAGGGCAATACTTTTGCCTCACGAGTGGTCTCTCAACCAATGAGTTGCGGATTTGATTTTCAGCAAATGGGGACAGCCTGGCTGCAACCTCTTTGCCAGTCACATCAATACCAAATGAAGAAGCTACTTTGCCCTAATACCACCTCCAGGACATCCGCCGAAAGATGCACTCGTGCACGATTGGTCTCCTTTATGCATTCCCACCCTTTTCATTGATACCCAGGATTTTACAGAAAGCAAAATCACTAGGAAGGACAGTTATCCTCATTGCCCCCTACTGGCCTCAACAGATTTGGTTCCCCTTCCTTCACCATCATCTGCTGGAGAACCCATGGATCCTGGATCCAGTTCCGGACCTTCTGACACACCTGTCAGGGGACCTCCATCCTTCACTGCAGTCCCTAAAGATGACTGCTTGGCTAATCCACTTCCCCTAATTGCCAGGCTTCATTCTATCTCAGATGATACAAGATAAATCCTTTTGTCTTCTCATAAGCCATCCACCAGGAAACTGTACCGCAGTAAGTGGAACAGGTTCACAATTTGGGCCAATATACAGAAAATTGACCCTTTCCGAGCTCCTCTGTCATTCATTTTAGAATTATTGACAAAGATCTTTAAGGAAGGTGCAGCAGCTGCCACAGTTCGAGTCCAGTTAGCCACCATATCAAATTTCCACCTTGGATTCGATGGGTTGAACGTTATGGGCCCTAAGTTATCTAAGGCATTTCTCAAAGGTGTTTTTCACATGAGACCTCCTGTCAAAATTCCTTATTCTGCCTGGAATTTAAACTTTATGCTATCTCAAATAATTCTTCCCCCCTTCGAACCAGCATCTTCTTGTGATCTCAAGTATTTGTCATGGAAGACGATATTCCTAGTAGCCATTACTTCTGCCTGCAGAGTGTCAGAACTTCAAGCATTATCTATCAGACCACCTTACATGATTTTCCATGCTGATAGTGTCTCTCAGAACAAACCCCTCTTTTTTGTCTAAAGTCTGTTCCGAATCCAATATCAATCAGGTTATTGAGTTGCCAGTCTTTTTTCCTAACCACTCTAACAAATTGGAATACATGCTGCATAAACTTGATGTACATAGGCAGCTCAGATTTTATCTTGACAGGACTAAGGATATTAGAAAATCAGATCAACTTTTCGTATCCTTTTCGGAGGCCAGAAAAGGCAATCCAGTGGCTAAAACAACCCTATCTAAATGGTTATCAGAGTGTATATCCTTTGTTTATGCGAATACAAACATGCCATTGACACACAGACCTAAGGCTCATTCTGCCAGAGCTGTTTCTACGTCTTCTGCCTTTCAAGCTAAATTGCCCCTTGACAATATTTGCGCTGCAGCCACTTGGTCTAAGCCTCATACCTTTATCACTTATTACAAAGTAGATAAGGCTTCCAGGGACAGGTCTTCCTTTGGTTCCATGGTGCTGAAAAACGTACTTCCATGAGCCACCCAAGATTCAGAGTGCTAGGAACGCTACCCATCAGTGAGAATAAACGGCAAGACTTAACAACTTTGGATAAAGAAGTTACGTACTTACCATAACGTTCCATGTGAGTTGTTTATCTCGCCTTTATTCTCACGTCCCTCCTTCCTTCCCCCGCCTGGCTGACAGTTGACTTAGAGGCTAGTATCATCATGGCTACTTAGTAGGAGAGTGTTCCCTTTTAGGGTAAGGTGTATATATATATATATATATATATATATATATATATATATATATATATTTGCAGCAAACAAGATCTGAGGTAATTCCAGCAGTGGTCTCGAGCTACTGGCAAACCTTGACCTTTGCTATAGGCCGTGTTGGAGCCGAGGATTGGCTCCGAACCCATCAGTGAGAATAAAGGCGAGATAAACAATTCACATGGAACGGTATGGTAAATACATAACTTCTTTATCACCTTCCTAGATAAAAGGCACAGCTTATTAAAAAAACTCTGTCAGAAAAAAAAGAGAACATAATGTAGATGAAACCCAAAGGTTATGATTTATTGATATAATAACCCTCTCCCAAGATGAAGGAGGTAAAAAGCTTTGGTAATGAGGAACAAATAACAAGCTAATTTTGTTCATTTGTTTGCTGGTTGCATAATTTACAGATTTGTTAAGTCATGTTAACTGGTGAACTTCAGCATGATTTTTGGTACTGTGCCACAGTAAGTTGAATAAGAAATTAAAAAGAATAAGTATTAAGACAGGTGACTATATAGTGAGTAAAAATAACATCTGGAAAACAGCACAAAAGCCACATGCTTTACAATTTCACTTTGCCAAAACAAATGATGATCAGATGAGGCCAAAACAAGTGCTGAACAAATTATGTCAATGCAATTGCTGTTTTGCTCTTGCCCCAAAGTGTAACAGCTTTGGAGATAATTATATTAAGTTCTGCAGTGGAAGAAAGTAAATCTACTTGCATGGATTTGCTTCTTGCACATAGAGAGCCAGATGATTGTATTGTAAAGGAAAAACATTTTTTGAAAATATGTCACACCTTTTTTGAAATTAGCAGAATTTTCAATTACCTGGCCATGGAAGCAGTAAAACTGATGAATAAGCAGGAAGCAGAAGACATTTTTACGGGGATATTGCCTGTGGAAAGGAAAGTGACCAAGTGCTAGAATAATCTGGACTTGGACCTACACTTTTCAGTGTATTTGTATCATACATACTCATATGTTCAGTTCCCTGCCTACCAGAACTTCTACAAACAACCCAACAATCTTTCCAAGACATTGAAAAATACCTCTTAGACACTCAGACTCTCAACTCATACTCCATATAAAACAAAGCTTATGCTCTTCACTGATAGCAAAGTTCCTGATAACTCTCCCCCCTTCACCATCTACTCAGCCAAATAAACAAAAATTTAACCTGTCCAGCACACTAAACTCCTGGTAGTCACAATTGACAACAACCTAAAATTTGAAAAACACCTCGCTCTAACTATCAGAAAGGTCCACATTAAGCTAGGCTCACTATACAGAGTCAAGCCATACCTAACTGAGGCCACTAGGCATTCCATAGCTAGGACTCATCTACTCTCTACCCTTCTGTATGCCTCATCAATATTCACTTCTTCTTCTTCTTTCAGCTTTTCCCGGCAAGCGGTCGCCACAGCAGATCAGCTGTCCACTCATGATTGACAGTGGAGTTTTACGGTGTCGAGTTGCCAGCCCAACCTTCCACAGAAGGTGCACACACATGTACACACTCACACCTAGGGCCAATTTAGAGTGTCCAATTCACCTACTGCATGTATTTGGGATGTGGGAGGAAACCGGAGCACCCGGAGGAAACCCATGCGACCACAGGGAGGACATGCAGACTCCGCACAGAAGGCACCCCAGCCAATAATCGAACTGGAGAACCTCTTGCTGTGAGGCGGCAATGCTAACCGCTGCACCACCGTGGCTGCCCCCTCATCAATATTCACTAATCTCAGAAAATCAGATTTAAACAAACTGGAGTCCTGCTATAACAAAATCACAAGATTTGTTGCTAATCTCCCTTACAGATCATATCACTACACAGCACTTCATAGACTAAATTGGATTGAACTACCCAATCTCCTATCCCTCAACCAAATAACTTTCATTCCTTCCATCTTCCACCATCCAAACAACTGTCCAACACGCAAGAGCTTAGTGCAGTCCTACTGAAATGGCAGGCCACTAAGATCCTCCAACAAACTACTACTCAAAGTAACTAAATCAAATAATTGTTACAGTGACTCTCTATTCACCCACCAAATATCTAAGTCCTGGAATTCCATGCCTCAAACAATACTAAATTCTAGCAACACATACAAATTTAAATTACTGCTTAAGGGATACATAACCAAAAACTGGCTTTGCTTCTGCACTAATCCAGGCTGCTCATTCTGTCCTTCCTTGTTCTTACAACCAAAATATCCCTTCCCTTACTAAATTCTAACATCCAAACTACCCCTTTTCTCAAAGAATTCCAGTTTCTCTCTACCTATCTCAAGCTCACAACTGCTCCTATTTTTATCTACCTATCTCAAGCGTCCTACGGTTTCATCATATTCCCTCCTTGTACTTCACCTCAATATTGCCTTAGCTGTCACTGTTTAGAACAAATAACACTAGCATAACAACAATCAGCCATATTCTTGTTCATATACCATACATGTGTCTTCTAAATATTTACCACCAAAATCACGGTATTGATCTAGTAATCCATTATTACTCTATGATGGCACAAGCTATTTCATGCTAGTTTATTTGTTAGCTTTTTTTGTTTCCATTTTATATTACTCTGTCTATTTTTATCATTTATGTAAAAACTATTTAAAACCTATATTTACCAAATTTATGTATTCTTGATTGTTATCAATTTATTGTATTGTTTTTAATGTGCTTTTGCGATGGAGCTTTTCTTCCCAGGCCTCTGCTGATAAAGGGCCACTGGCCCAGTCAGACATCCCAGGTAAACAAAAGTAAAATAAATTAAATAAATAAATAAATACTTAGTGATGGAAAGAAAGAAAGAATAGACTAACTGTGTTTGCTGGCGATATAAAGATAGATCCAGAGATAAGACAGAAGGGAGAGCCTAAAGTATGATTTAAAAAGGGTAATAAGATTGGTTCGTACATGAAAGCTTGTGTGTAATATTATATTGGGAACATTTCTTAAGTCCTGTCCAGGCACTAGAACAGTATGACTTGTGCTTTTAGCACCCTCTTGTGATAGCAGCAAAGTCCTCATAAGCTTGTGCTTCTCCCTATGGATAATTCTCCCCTGATAGCAATGTCTCATTTCAGAGCTTTAACAAATTAGATAAAGATTTTCATAGGTTCATAGGTGTTTACTAGGCTGATGACCACAAGGGCCTTTTTAAGCATAGCCATGCATCCCAAATCTCTGACAAGTTCTGATACCCTTGATAAGTGTAAGCATGGGCCTGTGAGATGAACTATTTACAGGTTACCTGTGTCCACATTAGAGACATAGGTGCCAAACCAGGGATGAATTTTCAGTTTCCCACCCAGTTGTCCAAGTTGCACTTGAATTGGGATAGGAAGGAACTCTGCTTCACATGGATGGGGAGCCTGTTCCACAGATGGGGTAGACTCTGGGATACATACCTGTCTCTCCAGCAGGTCCTATTTATATCACAGGCAAGGTTTAACTCGTTACTTCTGAGTGACACCTCCAGGTGCATCTGCAGTTAACTCCTACTGCTACCATTAAGGTGTCAAAAATTGCTTGTTCATATTTGCATCAGTAATTCCAAAATCATGCTATATTTTAAAAGATTTTATCTTAAAACTTACCCAAAGGCAAACTCAACTACATTAATATTTGATGTCTGTCTCGTGCAGGTAAATAGATATTAACTGTTGTTTTTATGATCACATTTTTCTAAATATCTCAACAGCCAAGTAACACAGACAAAACTCCTTAGCTTCATATGAATACTCCTAGCTAGATAAATAAAATGTTACTGACAGTATGTGTATAACTTGAGTGGTTGCGGAGATATTGTAAGTCATTTACAAAATATTACAAATATAATCGTTACTATGTTTACTGTGACATAAAATTCAGTTTAAGACCCACAACCTAAAGAATACAACCACTATAAAAATAGTTTGTGCTGAAGAGTTTTCCATTTATACTTCTTTCATAACCACTATGATTCCAGAGATATGAACATTTATTTGAAATGTGAAGATATAATTTGATTCTGTCAAAAGGCTTAGGCTCTGCCCATTGGAAGGTAAAGTGGACACTTCCTGAGCTCCATTGGAGTCAATGAGTTAAGTCTTTAGAATGGGTAATTTTGCTGCTGTTTGTTTTGTGGATATGCAGGAGGTCGATCAGAGTGGGGTCTGACAATGCCCTGTATGCCAGGCATAGATCTCCCCTCAAAAGCCTGTAAGAAACAGAATACAGGGATAGAGCCATGAGGTGGTCTGCATAGGACATTTTTCTTGCGCCATGTATTCTTTTAGTGAGGAACATCTGTGGATGTTCCAGTTGTTGGATATGCCTGGTTAGGTACATACCAAAGGGGGCATAGTACTCAATAATAGGTCTGATGAATGCTGGATACAGTGGAACAATGATTTCCTTGGACTTAGATACCATACCTTTGTTTATAAGTTGCACAACATAGAATGATTTCCTCATCACTGTAGATACGTGATGGTCAAAGACTAGATTACCATCTATGTGTGTCCCTAAGTCCCTGACTACTGGGTCAACTCTAAGGGGTGTGTTGTCAATATGATAGTTACCAGGGATGGATGACTTCTCAAAGGATACTGATATGCATTTATTGGCATTTAGTTTTAGTCCATGGCTCTGAAACCAGTTGTTTGTCTATGTCAGTGTGAGATTCAGTGACAGCTCCTAATTTTCAATCATCTGCAAATTTAGTCAGCCTGAGACCACTGACATTGGCCTTGACTTCTGAGAAGTAAATGCCAAAAAGGAGCATCCAATGACTGATCCCTGAGGGACTCCACTTGGGACTGGCGTCTTTGTAGAGGTGGACTCCCCAGTTCTAACTTCCTGGGTCCTGTCTGTGAGGCAGTTGTTTTGCTATTTGTGGGGTGTTTTTCTTCATAAGGATAAGTAATTTCCTTTTATTCTAATGTTCGCTGTTGAGATAGCTTCCTTTCTGTCTTATATTGCCCTTTACTAAGTGTTTTCATTGCTATTTGTTATTCATTCTTCCCTCCCTCCCTCCTGTTCACTTTTCAGGCCCAGGCCCTTTCTCTTTCAGAGCTTTCCCACCTACAGACTCTATGCAGTTCACAGACTTATTAAAAAAAATCTTTCTTTAACGTTTTTAACTTTTCTGCAAATAGTTTGATATAAGTTATGGAGAAATAAACCAAGTAACGTTTCTGCAAGTGTGTGGTGCTGGCACAAGTTGCCTTTCCAGAATCTTCACTTTTGCATGGGGGCACCACATTTAAATATGGACTGTGCGGTCTGCAAGGGTTTTAGTGCCAGAACACATACAGATCAGTGTAACAAGCTTGTGGCAAAAGGGATTATCCCTACTGATGCTGTTCCAATGGGCTTGCTGGGATATCCTCCTGTACAGAAGAAAAAAGATAAGAGGCAACCTGAAAAACCTTCAGCAATGAAAAAACTTTCTCCAGCAAAGGCACCCTGGTTATCAACTCCATCTTTAGTCAAGATGCATCCTCCTAGCCTGTTCCTCCAATGCCAGGGTCTGTTTGGCAAGGTTCTCTCCCTCTACAATCAGTTTGTCTTCATCGAGGTAGTCTCATCCTTAGGCGGTTTCCATTCCCCAGTGCCAAATGTGAAGTTTCTCTTCAGAATGGGAATTGTCTAAGTTAATTTCATCTAAACCTCTTTCCACTGCTTCTGTGTGGTTGCATAAATCTGTGAAGAGCCCTATCAGTTAGATTGGGAATATATTTTATCAGCGTTTGTTTAGTCCCAGATTTGTTATGGTTTCATCCCAGCACCAAAAGTTCCTACATCTGTCTGAGGATTGACCTAGGTCCCTCTATTTGCCTTTCCTTCTCCAGTGTGCCCGGTTTCAGAAGCAGCAGGTTTGACTGCAGCTCCAGTACTGTCAATGTGGACTGACTTCACATCTCAGATAATGATTACTTCAGTACTGGTAGCTTCAATGCCAATTCTGTTGGTGCCTATGGTTACTAGGTCGGATTGGTGTCAAACCTCTGGCACCAAGCTTGTCAGCAGCACCCTACTCAATGACAGAGAACTGAGCTTTCAGTTTCTCAGGATCGATTGTCTGTCTTAGCTTCAGCCCCAGATGTTTCTAAGATGATGGTGGGAGCTGAGTTTACTTCTTCTGTTCCAGTCTTGCTGTTATGGGCACTGATTCCACCCTAGCCCAGGTATTTCAACAGACATATTCTTGCAGAAGGGTACTCCTCCAACAGAAGGGTACTGCTCCAAGTATATTTGTTCCTGTAGCTGCAGCAGCACCAATGCCTCCTGTAGACACTGATGAGTCTCTGCACTAGGACTGGATATTAGAGTTGTACTGCATGACAAGAGGATACATAGGCCAAACTGTGTGATCTGGGGTTTTCTTTTTCTCAGTTGGTTCCAAGGAAGAACAACATCCTAGCCATTCAAGGAAGAGGAAGTGCAAAAGAAAACACTAAGATTCAACATTGGAGTCCCCAACCTCTGATACAGATTTGGATGAAAGAGAGATTTCATTAAAATCATCTCTGGAAGACCCCACCTTCTGTGAAATTTTAGATATAATAAAGCAAGAGAGACTCATGGCCACCTGACTGCACTTCTCCAGAGGATCAAATATAACAGGAAACCTGCAATTCCTCTTCCCTTACTACATGGGTAGTGCCTCCCCTAAATAAACTTGCTAATATGGTCTATTCCAAAGTGTGGAAAGAGCTGGACATGGCTGAACCCATCCCTAAAAAAATGATAGGATTCTGCATACTCCCAAGGACAGACCATTTTGGAGTAAATTACCCCCTGGGGAATCTGTTGTGGCTGCAGCTACCAAAAAAGGATATCCCTGAGGACACTCAGTCCACCCTTCCTCCCAAAAAGGAGTCTAGGGTGATGGTCAATTAGGAAAGTGTGTCTGTGTGTCAAGTACATTTCAGTTCAAGGCTTAAACTTTATGGCACACATGATCTGGTTTCAAAAGGACATCACAAAAGACAGCTGACATCTTGAAACAGCTACTGGTGGGTGATCTATGCTCTTAGATAGAAACCCAGGTGGCCACTATGAAAATAGTTTCCTCCCTGTCCACAGGCCTGAGTCATAATGTGATGGACTGATCAGTCAGGGCAGTAGAATCAAGCTTAGCTATGAGGAGACAGGCTTGGCTATAGTTGACACATTTTATGGACATTTTCAAAGTGGCATTCATCAATGCCCTTTAAAAAGTATTTTGCTGTTTGGGCAACAGATAGAAGATAGGCTGTCCAACTGTGAGCAAGAGTGTAAATATGCTTATGGTTGTTTAGATTAAGTTCTAAGCTCCGCAAAGGACCTTCCAGCATAACCAAATGTGGCTATGAATTTATGGTTCCTCAAGTACCGACAGCCTCAACAGAGACATCATCCAGATAGAAACTCACAGGGTTGAGGAGAGTTTCAGACTGGTCGCCAGCTTAGAGGTAAAGGTGGTCCAAACAATCAGAGAGATAGGGTTCCCCGTGAGAATTTTGCTCCTGTGATCCCTGAAAGTTTGCTTGATTGCTTCTCTTCTGGAGGCTGTCAAGTGACATATCTTCCTACATGATCCGGCATGGATGGCCATCATGTTGGATTAATGAGCAAGAAAAATCACATCCAGAAGCTGTTTTATTCCCTTTTCCATAAATCCACCAGTCAATCTTGTCTCCCTACAGTACCACCCAGACAGAGGGAAACAAAAAAAAAGAGGTGCAAGCACTTCTTAACAAAAGAAACTTTCACCAGACCAAAGAGGATCCACATTTTACTCCATATTCTTATTAGTGCCCAAGAAGACCCAAGACTAAAGGCCAATATTAGATCTCAGCTGACTCAACAAACATGTAAAGCAGAAGACTTTCCAGATGGTCACATTGCAGTCGATCCTACCATGTGTACTGGCAGAAGACATGATGTGCTCTGGAGACCTCCAGGACTCCTCTCTTCACATAAAAAAACTCAGAGCCATCTTCACATAAAAATAGACTCTGCATTGAGGAGGTACCTTCACTTTCAAGTGGGAGCCAATTATTTTCAATTTCGGGCCCTGACATTCAGAATCACCACAGCCCCTTGGGTGTTCATCATATGCATGGCCCCAGTCACAGCATACACGTGACTTCTAAAGATATGTATTTTCCTGTACTGGACAACTGGCTCATGGCAGCTGCTTTGCAGGAGTGATTGCTGGAAGCAAGGCAGTCCTTGCTCCAGATCTGTCAGTCCTTGTGGATTGCCATCAGCTTGTCCAAATTCACTCTTCAGCCATCTCAGGACATGATATTCATAGGCTGTCACATAAACACTTTGCAACAACTGGTAGTGCTCCCCCAAGATATAGTTACAGCCTTAAAACAAGAGGTAATACAATTGATGTTACAGGACAAACCATCAGCAGTGGCTGTTATAAAGGTGTTGGGTTTGATGGTCATTTCCATCTAAATGTACCTCAGGCCAGGATCAGAATGAGAATCCTGCGATGGGCATTTCAGACACCGCAGGATTAAGCTTTCCAACTGCTTGCACACACAACCACTTTGTTCAGTGCTGTGCAGAGAAGACTACAGTACCAGATGATCTTTGGAACCTGTCAGTTGAAGTTCCTTTTACTAAACTAAACAAGGCAACAGTAACCACAGATGCATCTTCCTTTGGGTTGGGGGGCACTTTGTGAACAAGATGGTACAAAGTTGCTGGCCATGAAAGAGTCCTCCTTGCACATCAGCATTCTTGAGATGACAGCAATCCTCCTAGTGTTGCAGGCATTTTATGACTTACTCCCTTAGTGTGCAATTACCATATAGTCAGAAAATGGGGACATCCAGCATGATTATGGGCAAACTGAGCAGACAAATCTTGCTTCCCCACAAATGTTCTCTCATTTCCAAAATAGTAAAGTGTATATTCAAGAAATGGAAACCACCTTCTTGTGATATTTTACTGCACTGCTCAATGCCAAATGCTCCTTTTTTCTCAGTATAGTTTCTCCAGAAGGATAGTCAACCAGGGCTGTATTCCAGTAAAAACATAACTTTATATAAAATAATGCATTTGGGTATAATAAGCTCATAAAGTACATATTGAATAGAGACATTCTGTAACTATAGAAAAAGAGAATGGTTTGGGAGTAATAGTCATGCATAAATGAAACTGTCAGAAGCTTAAAATTTAGATAGTAGTTAAAGTCACTGATGTATTGGAGTGCATAACCAGTGGGAGGGTAGTCAGCATGGAAGCAGAAGCTAATTGTCTTGTCTGCTGAGCAATAGTAATACATTTCATAGATTACTGTGTACAGTGTCAAAAAGCATTCAAGAAAAGGAAACATGACTTACAAAAAGGGTGCATAAATAAGCTGTCAAGTTGATTACAGAATGGAAGCTATGTCTATTGTCAGTTCAGCACCCTCTCAATTATATTTATTGAAAGAAAAAGAAAGAAAGGAAATACAGCATGGCCACTCATAATTTCCCATTACACACTATATGGCAATCTCCATTTAAACAGTTTGAAGTTTCAAAACTTCGATCTTCCTGGAAGGCTTGATGCTGAAGTACTAGGAACACAGTAAAAGTGGATGGTGACATTTCTCCGGTTGTTCAGTGTGTTTTGTCTGTCCTTGGTGAGTGGGTTCGTGTAGTGGTGTTTTTGGTCTTGACCATAAGAAACCCAATGTTTTGAAACTTCATGCTTTAAAAGTAGACCCATATATATCTATATAAGCCTAGCCAAGAGTTTAGCCCATGTTTAGACATATCAGTACCCGATACCGCCTGTCCAGCAGGGACACAGGTGGAATCCCAGGGGTATATTTTCTGTTTTCATCTATTTATCCAGGTTGTACTTAAAAATGGGTAAAGAGATACTCTACTTGATGTAAAGAAGGAGTATATTCCATAGATGTGGGAGTCTCTGGGACACAAATCTGTCCCACCAACAAGTCTTGTTGATGTCACTGACCATGTTGAGGCTGCGCATGTGGGTTACTCGAGTGGAGCATGACTTGCCGATATACAGCAGTCCCATCAAGGTGGGGTTCGTGATTGCCTTGTATGCCAAACAGAGGTCACCTCTGAGGAGTCTTTATGAAACTGAGTAGAGGGATAGGGCGTTTAGCCTATTTATGTATGGTACTTTTTTGAGGCCCTGAATTCTCCTGGTGGGGAACCTCTGTGGTCTCTCCAGTTGCTGCATGTGCTTTGCAAGGTACATGCCTAAAGGGGCATTGTACTCAATAATGGGCCTTATAAGGGAAGAATCTAGTGATGTTATGAGCTCCTTGCCCCTGGATGAGATACCCTTACTTATGCGGTGGGCCATGTAGAAGACTTTCCATACAATGGAAGAAACATGGTAGTCAAAAGTCAGGTTGCTATCAACCTGGGTCCCCAAATCCCTCACGACTGATTGTATGCTTAGAACATTGTTATTAATGTGATAATTTGTGGGGTCATCACTCTCCCCAAAGGGGATGATGATGAATTTTTTAGCATTCAGCTTGAGGCCATGTTTATGGCACCAGTCATTTGTCTGAGTGAGACCATCTTGGAGGATGTCCACCTCACTAGCGGAATTGATGACAGCACCCAGCTTGCAGTCATCTGTAAACTTGGTCAGTGATAGCCCACTGGTTTTGGCCTGCACATCAGAAAAGTATATCCCAAATAACAGAGGCCCCAAGACTGAACCCTGGGGTATGCAGCTTGTTACGGGGCTACTGCTTGAAGTGGCTTCCCGTATTTTGACTACATGGGTTCTATCAGTGAACCAGTTTGTTACCCATCTAGTAACATATGGATTGATGCCTAGTTAAGAGAGTTTATATATTATGCCCAAGTGGAGAATAGTGTCAAAAGCTTTGGCCAGGTCAAGGTAGGCTGTGTGCACCATCTTCCCTCGTCCATGGCTTTGGAGACTATCTCAAAGAAGTCAACCAAATTTAGCAGACATGACCTCCGCTTGACAAAGGCAAACTGTGTGGGATCAAGTGTTTGGAAGTTGCCAGTGTCCTTGTTAATGAAATCCATGATAATCCATTCCATGGCCTTGCAGATCAGGCTAGTTAGGCTGATGGGTCTGTAATTTCCCGTATCGGTGGATGCTCCACCTTTGTGTAAAGGGATATTTCTCTCTCTAGGATGGACACCACTGAAAATTTTTGTAAGAAATGAAGATTATGGGGGGGAATTTTATAAAGCCTACACTGTCTTTTTTACCATGTAGGCATCATGCCGTGCTGCTTACAAGAAAGTAAGCAGGTTTTAGATTCGGTAAACACTACTGGACAGCACACACGCACGTGCCAACATGGGAAATTTTGTGGCATGCAAATCACCTCATACACAGGTGAATCTCATGCAAATGAGACAAGTAGAGTGATCCAGCAAGCAGATAGGCACCTCTGCAGACCCCATGTCAGTGTCTGTAGTATACACAGAAAAATTCCATGTACAGGAATGTAGACAGACAAAAAGGGCTGTAAAAATGTAGACAGATAGACAGAAATGGCATACCACATACAGATATGAGCAAAACTATTCTCCATATGTCTTAAAAATTAAAGGAAATAAGTTAAATTAAATCTATTTTTTTAATAATCTGGGCGTGTTTGCACGGCATGCCACAGTGTGCAAACATGCTTTATAGAAAAAAAATGGAAAAAACAAAATTAATATTATGTGACAGAAATGTATTACAGGACCTCATGTGGAGTATCTGCAAGGGTGCACTGGTGCTGTTGCTAATGTGGTAGGGCTTTGAAGCGTGTAGTTTCCAGGCTGTGAGCATGGATCTCTATGCAAATGAGGAGGAGTTACTGAATAGCATAAAGGGGTAATTATGCCCGCATATCCCCTCCATGTAGGCAGAGTACCATGTTGGTGTTTACAGAGAAGGTAGCTGACATCAGAGGAGGGTGTTTATAATAACTTCTATGCTTATTTCAGCTTAGCTGTGCCTGTTTGTGTGGTGAGCCACCGTGCTGAGCATGTACTTTCAGGGGGCTGTGTGCACTAACTTCTAAGCTTTGTTTAGTTACAGGGCCCGTGTTTCACCATGTTTGCATGGCGTCCTGCCATGCTGAGCGTGTTCTTTCAGGGGGTGTGTACACTGACTGCTAATCTCTATTTACCTAAGGGGAGAGTGTTTTTGTGGCATGCCGCATTGCTGAGTGTATCTAAAAGCCAATGACATATTAATTAGTTTTGACCCCTGTTTAACTTAAACTAGGGCCATTAAATGATGTTAAGGTTATATTAGGCAGGTGCAATGCATCATAGGTAGCCAATCACAGAGTCAGCACCTACAGCAGAGCACTATAAAGTATGCATACACCCTAAAATCTGATTTTTTCCCCCCATATTCTGCACCATTGGAGTACAGACTTGGGAATTTTAACTGAAAGAATGCTAAGGGCTGCTGCAAGTCTGCTGTAGCTGTATGTGCTAGATGCTGATGTCAGTGCTGCTGCTGCTGCTGACAATAGGCCAAGACTGAGAAGAAGAAGAGCGTTCAGGCCCAGGGTAACCTTCCAGGAGCTACATGAGCTGGAGATTGTAGAGTGCTGCAGGGTGGACAGGAACATACTGCAAAAACTCACTGAGCTCTGCCAGCCTCAACTCAGACCCAGATCCAACAGAGGGGGAACCCATCCCAGTGGAAACAAAGGTATGTGTAGCCCTTAGGATACTAGCTACAGGTGCCTTCCAAAGACAAACTGGGGACATGATGGGGGTCTCACAGGCATCAGCATCCAGGGTACTCTACCAGTTCCTAGATGCCGTGTTACTACATGCCAGTGAAAACATTTCTTTTCCTCTCACCCCTGAGGCGTGTGCCAGCAATATGCAACACTTCTACCATGAAGAACACTACCGTGAGGTACTGGGTGCCATAGATTGCACTCATATACACATCAAGTCACCACCCGGTGAGGAGGGTAGAATCTATGTCAATCACAAGGGGTACCACTCTATCAACTGCCAGGTCATGTGCAATGTCCAGGGCATTATCATGAATGTGTTTGCTGGCAGCCCTGGCAAGTATCTCAACTCTCATATCTGGCACACATCTCAGTTGTAAAAGATATTTGCTAGGGAGGACATCCCACATGGCCATTTACTGGGGGATGCTGGCTATGCAATGGAACTGTGGATGATGACACCCATCAGAATTGTACACCCATTCACAAGAACAAACTAGGAACATCATAGAGCATGTGTTTGGGCTTCTGAAGTCATGGTTCCAGTGCCTTGATATATTTGGTGCAGCCCTGCAGTACTCTCCAGCTACATGTGCACAGATATTCACAGTATGTGCCATTACACACAATATGATCCTGCAGAAACAGCTGCAGTAGGATCAGCAAAGGGAAGGGATACACAGCCCCACACCACTGCCTAGGTCACCAGAGCCACACTCACAGGAGGACTTGGAGGAGGAACCCTCTGATGATGTTCCTTTAGGCAAATGTAGGCATGCCCAGTATGCCCTGGCTTTGGCTAAGAGGCAAAGCATAGCACATTCAGTGACAAACTATGGCCCTAAAGAATGAAACCTTACTCTCACTCACATACATATAGTAAAATTGTTGATGCCGGGTGACCCACATAATCTGTACGTATCCATGTATTGGCTGTGTACTACTTGCATCACACAGACTCAGCCCTGAACTGCAGTTCTGTCAACTGCTGCACTCACAAGGTAAGTCTCTGACTTATACAGTACTTGTCAGGATTAATATAATATGTTATCATATGTATAGATCTGCTGCATTTATGCAAGGAAATATAACGGGCTATTTGGACAGCTGTAACATCCACATAGGACTACAAATACCTAGTCCAATAGTATGTGTCCCCTAATAAGCACTAGGCATCATGGTTTGAATATTCACTACATCAGTCAAGGGAAATGTTAAGTGGTGGGGGGGGGGGTCACATGATATTTGGACAACTGTCTATCCCAGCAGATCATGTGCTGTTGTTCCCCCACCCCCAACACAGCAGTGTTCCCATATAACTGCTTTAACAGTAAGTCAATAATCGTATATCAGAAGACCAGACAATCTGAGGGCTGTAACATAGTACTCTAACACACATTGTATGTTCGACGTAAAGCAGAAATAACAATGTACATATTTATGCTGTTGAATGTGTGACAAATAACTCCTCTCTGTCTGGCAGCCTGTGTGGCTCAGTGGATTAGGGAAGTTAGCACTGGTGATGGTGTTGATGGTTCTAATCTGGAAGTATTCACATCTTTTGCATGTGAGGTATTATTATGTTGATGTTTTCACATACTGCCATTCTGTGTGTTGAGTAAGATTATGAACCTCAGTCACATATTAAGTACAGTAGACAGCTGGGGAATGCCGTGGACATTTTGAGTGAAGTGCAGTTCTGCAGAAACAGAGACAGATGTCAATGTCTGTAACGTACCTCTCAACCTCTTAGTGCAGGAAATCTGGATAAAGCCTGATAAAATGGGGGGGGCAAAGGCCCAAAATAGAGGCACACTTTAAATACTGCTGTCATAAATGTAAAAAGTTGCTAGAATAACAGGGTTTGTTTCAACAGACATTTTTCTGCAGGATTTGATGTCAAAAACTCAAATGTATGTCATTATTTAGTGACTTCAGGCCTCAGTTCATCCAATTAATTTGCCAGAAAACCACACGTTTTATGAGGAACAGACCAAAATTATGAGCCAAAACTCTGGACATTCTGCGAAACTCTGGACAGTTGAGAAGTATGGTCTGTAACACACAAAATCCCAGACTGGAGTACAGGTAATTGTGGCCTGCAGTCACTTTATAAGTGCTGACAGTCCCACTGGGCATGCCCAAACAGTTAAAATGAGCGCAGTTCTGCTGTCCCATCATCAGAATGACCTGTTATGTATAGATATGTCTATCCATACAGTCATACATATACATATCCCTCTGTCACTCTCTCTCTGTCACATAAATAGTATATCTATTGCTATGTAGTGTCAAATAAATATATACCGAGTTTTATATATATATATATATATATATATATCACAAATCCCCATATATTTACAGAATACATATACATATCATACACACACAGCTACATTTATATATACATCCATGTTAATTACATAAATATGTGTTTGGATGTCTGTATTGTCCTACATACCCTAATAATGGTGAGTAAATCTGCACTATCACACATCTGTACTGTTGCTCAAAGGATCCAAACTAAGGGTGCTACAGTACATAATCTATTTACCTACAGACCCCTGTGCCTGCTAGATGTCACCACATACAGAGACCCAGGTGAGCAGTGGTGTAATGTATAATGATTTCAACACACACTTGGACAGGGCACATTGTTCCTGCCCACAGGTTTGCCTACCTAACTGCAAGCAGCCACATATGGCCCTACTGGAAACTGTACACACATAGCTAGGATAATAACAGTTATCCCACTGCTAAGATACTAGATGCAGATAGCAGTATGAAGCAATATCATTTGGCAGGCCACAGATGCTGTTTAACACAAGCCTAGTTTGTGTAATGCACAAGTACTGTGCCTGCAATCACATATACAATAGACTCAACCTGTGATGTGCCTGATAAGTACGGTGATCTATAGTGAATAAGAATAGAAAGATAGGGGTTCTAATCTCACTCCAGGCTACTTAGTGCACATCTGTGTGTCCATCGCCCTGCAGAACAACTGACATGCCCTCATGGGCTATCCACCTGCAATGGTTATGAAGTTTTTGGCCCTGTAACTTGCTGCTAGCCTCCAAACTGTCCTCGTCTACAAGGCTTGATAATGTCAACCACCTTAAGACTGCCAGCTGACAATGTAGTATCAGACTTAAGCTGTGGTGCATGCAATACGTACTGTGATCTATAGTGAATAAAACTAGATAGGTAGGAGTTCTAATCTCATTCCAGACTACTTGGTTCAAGTGTGTGTGTGTGTGTGTGTGTGTGTGTGTGTGTGTGTGTGTGTGTGTGTGTGTGTGTGTGTGTGTGTGTGTGTGTGTATCCCCTTGAAGAACAACTGACATGCCCTCTTGAGCTATCCACCTGCAATGGTTATGAACTTTTTGGCCCTGTAACATGCTGCTAGCCTCCAAATGGCCCTCTTCTACAAGGCCTGATGATGCCATCCACCTTAAGACTACCAGCTGACAGTATAGCATCAGACTTAAGCTGTGGTATGTGCAATAAGTATTGTGATCTATAGTGAATAAAACCAGATAGGTAGGGGTTGTAATCTCACTCCAGGCTACTTGGTTTGTGTCTGTGTGTGTAGGTATCCCCTGTATAACAACTGACATGCCCTCATGCGCTATTCACCTGCAATGGTTATGAGCGTTTTGGGCTTGTAACTTGCTGCTGACCTCCAAACTGCCATTTGTAGTGGTTGATGTGCCCCCCACAAAGGACTGACCTGCCAGGGCTGCCTGCTGATGTCATCAAGCATAATATGTACTAAATTGATAGTACTAGTAGACATGAGGTGTGTTGCGTGCAACACATACTGTGATTTGTAGTGTGTACCATTAAATAGCTAAGTGATCTCATCTACATAAAGCCAACTTGCACTACCTTGGCATGTACTATATGTAGTGATTGGAAGTGGTGCTGGCCTCATTGTAGCCATGTTCGTGTGTGAGCCTGTTAGAGCATTTTACATCATGTTATAGAACCACAGTAACATCTTTATACATATAGTTACAGGATCAGCATATATTGCCCCAGTCCAAGAGGGACACAGGCAGACGCCCTGTGTTGAGATGATGGTTGCTCAGCCAATCATACACTGAGGTGCTCTATGTGCCATTAGGCAGGGTTCTGCATCAAGGGTGTGTTTACATCTGCTAGATTAATCTCTCCCGCAAGCATGTAGTACTAATGTTACATACTAGGTTAATGTCCTTACAGTGAGTTATGTAGCTATTATGCCACCTGCAGATAGGCAGCATATGCAATTAAGCAGGGTCACACATTGTGCTGTATGCAAGGCAGAGATCACCTCTGAGTAGTCTGTATGCCACAGGTGACAATGACACTCATTGCAGATGATCCCCAATGAACACATACTGAAGACATGAAGTGCCCTTGTGATGGACCATACTTTTGCGTGCAATTGCCAATACTGCTTGGAAAGGTGTGGCAACAAATAGCTATTGCACTCAGATATTGGCATGCTGAGGGTAGAGTATGTGAAGGTTAAGAGTATGTCATGTACTGGTGACTGCAGCCTCAGCTATGCCATATGATCCGATATACCACTGTAGAGACATGTTGACCTCAGGCATATTAGGTGTAAACCTGTGTGGCCAGGTCTATGTGCCCAGTTCTTTCACCCCTGAGTATGCACGTCATATATTGCGACTGATGTGCTACTTACCAGGTACATAGGTCTAACTGATGGAAGTGATACAGTATATATATTTGCATGGAATTTATGGCCATTAGTATGTCAACAGGCATGTGTTCGCAATACCATCTTGCAGGATAGTGACATAACACAGAAACTCTATGAGTACTCACAATTTGCAGACATCAGCCAACATTGTTAGCCACAGTCAGTCAGTAGTTGTGTGTATTGTGGTTAAATGGATTCCAAACAATAGAGGACCCAGATCTGTGCTCTGCTGCTTACAGATTAGCTGTTGGAATTCGATGTCCCTATGTTGCGCATGTGTGCCATCAATGAGTCACTTAGAGACCCCTACAATGACAGTATCATGGATGCCTAAGTGGGTGCTTTGTAAATGTTGCCTGAGTGAAGAAAATAGTCAGATGGCTTGCTTCAGTCTGGGGGTTGTACGCCTTGATATACCCTCCCCCAGGTCCTTGGTGACTGTCTCAGACATGTCCACCACATGTAACAATCATGCTCCTCCTATCATACATCCAAAATGTGTACAGTCAACTGTGTGTAGATCACATATATGTGTGCTGATCAGCTCCATAATGATTGCCCCTACTGGCATACAGATATGGGTACATAGACAAAGAGGTGTATAGTTCTGTTGCTCGGTGGATGCACCACCTCTGTGCAAAGGTGTAACAGTTGCCATCGTCCATCCAGCTGGTGTGCAGCCAGTGGTGTCAGTCCAATTGCAAGGGTTGCCCAGTGGTGCCCGTAATCCTTGTCAGATCACATGTGGGATACAGCCTGGTATGTTAGCATGTGCAATAGATGCTGTACATCTTCCACTGAGAGGCCAGTTACGAGCTACTCTGTAAATATGAACACTATGCAACAGGTTGTAGGAATGTCATGCATCAAATGTGTTGGAGACAAAGGAGTGTAGTTGAGGCAGACATTGTGGGAGTACAGGTTAGGCATGACTACAGACCCACCATATGTGGCATCATGACTTATGAGGCCAGCAACAACCTGGGCCTGTCCTTTGAGGCCAAACATGTAACTACACTGTGCCTTGTAGTTCTGCTTTGTGTGGGTGGCTAATTTTTTCACTTACAGTGTCTACACAACATCACAACAACACTGTGTGCTTCTATTAGATGAGGAGGTCGTGCCTTCTTGTTAGGGGACACCCTCACCCCAACTGACACACAGCACTGTCCACCTGTTATTGTACAGCCTGCTAATGGCAGTTGTCTAACAGTCAGGTTTGCTGAGCCATGACAAGCCTGTATCCTACCTGCCCCATACAGCCAAGTTCATGCAGTTGTAATGCTGTTGACATAATGCATGGATGTACAGTTCTGCATACTTGCCTGTCCTATCTGAATGGGGAGGTGCAGTCACACTATGTTAACCATCCCACAGGAGGTAATAAATGGCTTTCTTCACATATATGTCTGTATTGTCTGCAGGGGGGGGGGTATGTGCTGGCTGTTCTAAGATGACTGATCTCTGGCCAGATCCCAACAGGTTGAACCTCACACTGGGGGGGCTTTAGGGGTTACACATATTGGCAGACACATGATGCAGTATGTTGGTTGCAAACAGATAAAATGGTGGTACAGAAACTAGGACCTTCACCTGTGATTACTTATAGAAAAGGAAGGAATTTAAAAAGTTTAATCGAAGGTGAGAAGATCAATACCAGCAGAAGTACAGGAATGTACACATGAGAATCCTGTAACCAATGTAAGTTCATGGACAAGGGGCAAATGTTTAAAACTGGAGCCCTTAAATTTAACACCAAATACAGATTAAATTGTAATTCCAAATCTGTGATATTTTTAGCCCAATGCCAAACCTGCCCAGCCTTTTACATAGGCAAGACGGACCGTAAGCTGAGAGAATGTGTGTATGAACATGTATACAATATTAGTAAGAGCAAAGGGGAAAATGCTCTAGCCCATCATTGTATTGAATATCAATTACACTAATTCAAATTCAGGGCTATTGATCATGTTCCCACTGACAGTTGTGATGGTCCTATCTCGCTTCTGTTGAAGAAACTTGACCTAATGTGGCAGTTGTGAGTGAATGCTGCATGTCCGCCATGTTTTAATGAAGTTTGTTCTTTAGCGTTTGTCCTAAAACTGACAAGCCCGGAGAGATGACCACTGTAAGTGTAGTGCCTTTTGGTCCTGTTCTGCACTTTGTGAATACTTAGTAAATGTTTTAGTTAACTGAGTTATGTAACACAGAGTCTGATGCTAAGATGTTACTTGTTTATAGAGTGACATTTTATTTATAATGTATACTTTTTTAGTTATATACTTGTATTGGTAAAAAACATATATACATTTGTTTAAATATATATATATATATATATATATATATATATATATATATATATATATATATATATATATACATATATTTATTTTATATTTTTATATAGTTTTATATTTCTTGTATATATTATTTACCTACAGACAGTAGAAATGATGCACGTTTAGCTGAGGTTTAAACTAGGCATTTGGTTTCCTGTAAAACGGCACCTACAGTGATTTTTAAAGTTAATTGATTTTAATCACATATCTAATTAAGCTTAACGAGCAGTGCTTTATAAGCATGTAATGGTAGGTGATATGTATCTGAAGAAGTTTAGCTAAGGTGTTAAATGAAAAGCACTTAATCTTATTCAGTTTTCAGTATTTTTGTGTTCTACAATAAAGTGGATATCTGGTCAGTTGAGAAGACTTTTGTGTTTCCAAGTTTGTGTTCGTGTTTCCTGTTTTGTTTCAGCAGTTATGGCTTTGGAAAGTCTCTCAACTTCCTTGACAAGTTTATCTTCTCTGAATGGAGCGAACAAAGAGAAAGATGGTGACTTAACTATTTTAATTAATTTGATGAACCAAAGTTTAGTTGAGCTTTCTAACTGTATGGATAGTTTATCGCAACCTAGTTCTCAGCTATCAACAAAAGAAGTCTTCAATGGACATTCTACACAAGGTAACGACAATCGATTAACTGCCAGACTTGCTAATAGTGGCAACAAGAGCCAGATAGACACTACTAGTAACTTAGTGAACAGTAATATAATTGACCACAATCCATCTAATACCAGGCATCCCCGACCTAGCGATTTGGCTCAGAGATCAACCTAACTTATTAAGAACTGATGGCAATTCAGTTCAAGAGCAACCTGCAAGGGATAGGACCAGTATAGTTTCAAATTTGAAATCCCTCGACCAGAGGCTTTTTAAAATTAAAAAATTACAGTTGGAAGTCTTACTTTCAGGAGTGTCTGAAAGAGGAATTGTACCTAAAGGTTTACGATCCTGGCAATATCTGACTGGACTTACAGCCAGATCTCTCTTCCACTAGGAACTTCTACAGCTATTTAATAAACATGGTTTAGAATTGTTACAACTTATGTCTAAACACTATCGGCTTTTTATAGCCGAACTGGAGGAAGAGGTAGCTCAAATTGATACTGACATCAAACATGATGATTTTGAAAGGTACCACTATGATTACAGTAGAATTTTCAGCAGTATTAACCAACAAATCAACAAATTCAAGGACATCAAGCTTAAAAAGTTACAAAGGGACCACAAAGATTATAGCAACCGAGTGGCGTATCCCAACCCTCCCCCTTCTCAAACATGGAATGGTTCAGGCAGAGTACACAACAGTAATGTTAGACCTGCCATTAAACAGGAAGTGTATCAATCTAATGACAGGCAAGGTACTGAATGGAATGGGTTTGGACACAATAATGTAGAAGAAGAGAACACTCTCCCCGCATTTGGATTGGGGAATGACTCTTCGAATTTAGTAGTAGATTACACACTTACAGACAATCAACAATAGCATTTTCCTTCAGCACAAGGCCAAAACCACCAACAGAAGAAACAGAGTCAGCAACCCGTAACTCGGACTTACAACACCAGGGCAGGCAATTCATAGAGGAATCAGATGTGAACTCCCAGACTGGTAACTATATGGTTTTATACAGTTCAAAACGTGACTTTAAACTGTACAAATTTACTGATGTTAGTTTTGACACAGAACTTATTGAACTGTTTGCCAAAGGCTTAACTTTCATTCCTGCCAAGCATAGTGACTTGAGTTCAGTATTGTTAGATTTGAAACTTTACATTAGGAAGTTGAACTTGGCTGTGATGCCAGGCAATTGTGCACACAACAGCAGGGACATTGTATGTATTTCTAGTACATTCAATCCACCATTGCACCCCTTATTAGCCCTGTTTGATACTGTTTGTGGGTTAGATATCAGGTCAAAACTTGCTGGTATTTGCCACCATCTTGTCAGAAAAAATAATGTATCTGAAAAGGCATGGGAAGAACTACAGTACATTAATAATCTACCTTTCTGTATCATGAAACCAGATAAAGGGAGAGGCTTGGTAGTCATGATTGAAGTCGACTATGTGGAAAGAATGGAAAAAATTCTCAACACTGAAGCGTATATAAAAGTAAGCTTGAATGAACTTAATGTAGCCTACAATAAGATAAGTTATATATCAAGGCCTTATTTATTTATTCACAAGTAGACTTAAATACCTTCAACTACCTAATATTACTCAGCCCAAAAACACCTATCCTCTTTGCTATCCCTAAGATCCATAAATCAATGGAAGACCCACCCATGCGAGCCCTAGTGGATGCAAGACAATCGATCACTTATCCCTGTGCCAAATTGGTGGACTCAATACTTAAACAATATATTGTCCAAGAACATCAGATTTGTAAAGACTCTTGGTCATTTTTAAGCGAGATTAACAAACTTGAATATAAGGATGAGCACAACTTTTTGATAGTGGATGTATGTGACCTGTATACATCGCGTCTATATTATATTATCGTATGATGAAAATAGCGAATGCTATTTCATCGTACCAATAATATCTAAATAGCAAAATATCGAACAAACAGAACTGCGATTTGTTTCCAGAGGGAAAAAAATCCTCTGCTCCGTAAAAAAAAAAAAAAAAAAAACTTAAACACAAATTTAAGTGGGGAAGTGGGGGGGGGGGCTTCAATCCTCACACCCCCCGATGTGAGGGGGCTGTGCCCCCCCCACTTAAATATACCAGCTCCAAGATCACATCATAGTGGAGGAAATGGCAAAGTCCCGAAGACGGCCCACCGATTTTTTTCCCTGGGAAAAAATTAGATGTTCCGTGACTTCGCTATTTTTCCATTTCGACAGTATCGGATCGACTAAATAGCATTTGCTATTTAGTACATTCAGTACTGTCATATAGACCCATATACATCCATACCCCATAGAAAAGGGATTGAATGGGTCATTGATTTTATGAGGAATAAGCATGCATCTGCGGAACAGATGAGACTAGCAGAGGTACTTTTGGAAATAATCTTAGAAAATAACTTCTTTTTTTGTTCAACAAGGAACATTACCTACAACAATTGGTGTTGCCATGGGTTCACCATGTGGCGCCAGCTGTTCCAAATTAGTAATAGTACAATGGGAACACCAATTTGTCTTGGCTAATGAAGTTATCAGCAAGTACATTTTCTTCTACACACGGTTCCTAGACGATATTTGTATAATATTAAAAGGGGACAGCCAGAATGCCTGTGACATGGTGAACTACTTTAACAACACCACCAGGTTTTTGAAATTCACAAGTTCATTCAACGAGGAGAAAATGAACTATCTAGACATTGAACTAAGGAAAGACAGGGCAAATCAAAGGTATACATCCTGTATATACAGGAAAGAAACTTATTGCAACACCTTTTTGCACTTTTCCAGCTCGCACCCTTGTCCCCAAAAGAAATCCTTCCTTAAGGGTCAACTGGTGTGAGCTGCCAGGATGACGAGTGAGGACAGTAGATTTATTGATGAGTGCACAATATTACGAAGTATATTTGTCCATAGGGGATATCCGGAAACCTTTTTAATGGAAGTAATTACAGAAGTTCAGTTGAAACGTGAACCAGGGTGTTTACCCCCATTCTTCACCATGATGTTGGACATGTCTATAAAGACTGTGTAACAGCACTCTCAATGTCGATGGTAACCTCCCTGAATGTGACAGGATGCACAGAACTGAACAACACTAAACCTCAATTTTCTTTAAGTTTTACAACAATTTACACAACAGATGCGATTGAGGTAAGGAAAATACTATGGAAAAACTGTTCTTTATTGCAAACAGACAAAATGGTGGTATAGAAACTAGGACTCTCACCTGTGATAACATATAGAAAAGGAAGGCATTTAAAAAATGTAATTGAAGGTGAGAAGATCAATACCAGCAGAAGTACAGGAATGTACAAATGCGAATCCTGTAGCCAATGTAAGTTCATGGACATGGGGCAAATGTTTAACATTGGAGCCATTAAATTTAACATCAAATACAGATTAAATTGCAATTCAAAATCTGTGATATATTTAGCCCAATGCCAAACCTGCCCAGCCTTTTACATAGGCAAGATGGACAGTAAGCTGAGAGAACATGTGTATGAACATGTATACAATATTAGTAAGAACAAAGGGGAAAATGCCCTAGCCCATCATTGTACTGAATATCCATTAAACAAATTCAAATTCAGGGCTATTGCTCATGTTCCCATTGACAGTCATGATGGTCCTATCTCACTTCTGTTGGAGAAACTTGTGCTAATGTGGTAGTTGCAAGTGAATGCTGCATGTCTGCCAGGTTTGAATGAAGTTTGTTCTTTAGCGTGTGTCCTAAAATTGAAAAGCCTGGAGAGACGGCCACTATTAGTGTAGTGCCTTTTGGTCCTGGTCTACACTTTGTAAATACTTAGTAAATGTTTTAGTTAACTGAGTTATGTAACATATAGTCTGGTGCTAATGTTACTTGTTTGTAGAGTGACATTTTATTTATACATGTAAATTTTTTTAGTTATATACTTGTATTGGTAAAAATATATATATACATTTGTTTACATATATATATATATATATATATATATATATATATATATATATATATTTTTTTTTTATGTAGTTTTATATTTTTTGTATATATTGTTTATCTACAGACAGTAGAAATGATGCATGTTTAGTTGAGGTTTAAACTAGGCATTTGGTTTCCTGTAAAATGACACCTACAGTGATTTTTTAAAGTTAATTGCATACACACTGAGCAGAGTGGATGAGAAGTGTTGACTCCAACTCTTAGCTGAGATATATAAGTATCCTGTTTTTTTTTCCGATTACTTATTGTTTCTAGCAATTTATATATAGCACTTTTATTGTAATCTGCATGGGTAACTGATTTGTTTGCAGTTAAAAGCATACTGTATCTTTACAAATCTTTATCTGTTTAAAAACTTTCATTTTGTGGATTTCTGTACTGCTTTGAAGGCTAATAGCTTTAGTATTTGTCCTAGTTCAGAATTGTTGGCTCTGGGCTTGTTTTTTATACAGTGATTGTTCAAAGCACATGAATAGGCCATCTTGAATTAGCTGAAACATTTCTTTACCTTGGTTAGATTGTATTAATTGGCTGCAGGCTAGTGGGGGCTGGTTCTTTTGTGTTTTTGTAAAAAAAAAAAAAAGTTCTTCTTCTGGTATTTAAGCCCTAACGTTGAGAAAGTTTCTGTCTTTACACACTGAGCATACACACTGAGCAGAGTGAATGAGAGGTGTTGACTCCAACTCTTAGCTGAGATATATAAGTATCCTGTTTTTTTTTCGATTACCTATTGTTTCTAGCAATTTATATATAGCACTTTTATTGCAATCTGCATGGGTAACTGATTTGTTTGCAGTTAAAAGCATTCTGTATCTTTACAAATCTTTATCTGTTTAAAAACTTTCATTTTGTGGCTTTCTGTAGTGCTTTGTAGGCTAATAGCTTTAGTATTTGTCCTAGTTCAGAATTGTTGGCTCTGGGCTTGTTTTTTATACAGTGATTGTTCAAAGCACATGAACAGGCCATCTTGAATTAGCTGAAGCCTTTCTTTACCTTGGCTAGATTGTATTAATTGGCTGCAGGCTAGTGGGGGCTGGTTCTTTTGTGTTTTTGTAAGAAAAAAAATGTTCTTCTGGTATTTAAGCCCTAACTATGAGAGAGTTTCTGTCTATACACACTGAGCAGAGTGGATGAGAGGCGTTGACTCCAACTGTTAGCTGAGATATATAAGTATCCTGTTTTTTTTCAATTACTTATTGTTTCTAGCAATTTATATATAGCACTTTTATTGTAATCTGCATGGGTAACTGATTTGTTTGCAGTTAAAAGCATTCTGTATCTTTACAGATCGTTATCTGTTTAAAAACTTTCATTTTGTGGCTTTCTGTAGCTTTAGTGTCCCCACCAGACCTCCCTGTTGGTGTCTTGGTGTTATACTTGTTGGCTTTGCAGTTGCCCGCCCCTACTGTAGATCTGATCTGGGACACTCCTCCCAGTCTAGTGTCATTAGCTCTTTCTACCTAATAACATAGAGAACATTTGATAAGGCCTTCTGCTTCTCGTTTTTCCCTTTCAAAAAAAAAAAAAAAATTGCCTGAATTTCCTTATGTTCTGACTGTGCTTCTCAAACATTTTGGAAATATAGAGTATATTTTAGAGCATTTATTATAACTGTAATTGCCTTAATATTGCTACAACTCAAGTGCTCTAGGTTGCACTGCATCTGAAGTGTTTGTGTGTTTTAGCTGCTTTTCTGTATATATAGACTTCTCTGTATATGTAGACTAGCTACTTATTCTGCTGTGTTACTGCCTCTTAAATCGTTTTCTAGTTGTGCACTTGCCTTGCTTCATTTAAAAAGTTTTAAATTGCTAATTTTGTAGAGTTTTAATTGCATTTACTGTTTAGGACTACACACTCAAGTGTGTTATCCTTTTCTGTGTTTATTTACTCTATTATTTCATTGTTTATCCAGTTTCAACAAAAAAAAAAAAAAAAAAAAAAATATATATATATATATATATATATATATATATATATATATATATATATATATATATATACTATCTTGTTTGCTCGTTTCCCACCTTTTCTAGCCAGTCCATATCCCAGGCTTTGCTTGTCTCAGGACTTTATTTTCTGTGCTCAGAGCTATCCAAACCTTGCTGTGGTAGAGGGAAGTCCTAATGCCTACCAGTGGGACTGGTGAGCATTGTACTGCCTATCTAACGCTAGAGGAGTGGTTTCCAGCTCTGAAATTGTAATTTTATTAGCCTTTTTGGGCTGATTTCTATCCCTTTCAACTTTCTGGCTTAAAAACACGTGTGTTTGCATATTTTTCACATCGTGCAGCTCTACGAGGCTACAGTTAAACTATTCCAGGTGCCAGAAAGTCTGTTCTTTAAATTTTCCCTTAAAACTATCTGGTTTCTCAGTAGTAGCACTAAAATCTGTACCCCTATGACTAGCACTTGCTCAAGAACCTGCTGGATAGCACTAAGAAGCCTGAAACTGATACAAACACTCAGCACTCCTTGTCTATAAGGAGAAATTAATCATAGGCACTAAACAGCCTACAATTGCAAAGTACCTTGCAAAGGTAAGGGAAAACAGCTCTTAAACTTTACAAAAAATCACCTAAACAGGCATGTCCAAGGGTCAGCTTCCGGTGATTTCTCCTGTCCACCTGGTGAATCTGGGCATACTGGGGCAATGCAGCAACTGCCGTATGTACACAGATAATCCTCTCCTCCTACCGCCCAACACTACAACCTGCGAGAGATGCACTTACATAGCCAAACTGGAAGCAAATCTGTCTCCGGTCAAGATTGTGCTAGACAGTCAAGAGGAGAAGGCTAACACCTGCATTACACCTCTAGCAAATCATAGCCCTTCAAAACCCACACCATCAACACCCACACATAGCAACACTAAACCCACATATGCGGAGGCCCTTAACATTAACCTGCCCAAGCAACAAGGACCTCCGAAGCTGAAACACAAACACCAGTCGCAACCAAAGTGACACATAGCTCACAACACCAGTGTGCCACCCAACAGCCCCTAAGGCAAGACATTGTACCCAACACTTTAGTCATAGGTGACTCTATAGTCAGGCACACTGATGTCCCACTCACCAGGCTGAACAAGGAGAAAATTACAGTCAGCTGCCTGTTGGGGGCCAGGATCCGCCACATAACGCGTGCACTTAAGTCACTCCACAAAAAGTACAAATACGACTCTGTCATTGTCCATGCTGGAGTGAATGACTTGAGATGTACCTCCCTGGACTACATGAAAAGAGACATGGAAGAACTCTTGGATCATGTCACCCAGGCAGGTATGACCCTAACCCTGAGTAGCATCCTGCCTTCACCCAGAATGATACCACAGTATAAGGACAAAATGAATGACTTCAACAATTGGCTAAGCTTCTGGTGTCATTCAAAGGGGATCCAGTATTTGTCTGCCTGGGAAGACATGATCGACAAACCACGATGCTTTGCCAGAGATGGTCTGCACCTCTCACCCCTGGGATTCAGGTTACTGGCTAAAGCTCTTGCCACCCCTATAGTGCCTTTTTTAGGCAACGTTCAAAGGATAAAACCACCACCGTAACAGATACAAGCATGCAAAATCTGAAGGTAATGCTCCTTAATGCTAGAAGTCTAAACCTCAAAATGCACTCTCTCGAGGCACTCCTAAAAATGGAGAACATCGATACCTGTGCAGTGACTGAGACCTGATTCAAGGCTGCAGAGAGCACCCCTGCAATACCAGGCTACAATTCTTACCACACTTTTCCGCCACAAAACCAAGACCGAAACACTAAAGGTGTCCATATTCACCAAGGATATTCACACATCCAGGCTAGTTGCCGAACACAATGCATCTGAAATTCTCCAGGTGCAACTATAAGACTGCAATCCAAATTGTAGCTTGCTACAGATCCCCCACCATACCCCAAGATTCTAACTACACCATCCTAAACATACTGGAAAATATTAAGATACAATCAAACACCCTAATACTGGGTGATTTCAACTACCCTGCCATTAATTGGGAAAACTACTCGGGTACCAACTCCTTTTCCCAACGGTTCTTGGAATTCATAAATTCCAATGCCCTGGATCAACTCATCCATTGTCCCACCAGGGGCTCCAGTATCCTAGACCTCGTCATTATCAATATGGGAGATAGATGCTCCACACCAGTGGTCACCCCCTCATTGGTCAGGTCTGACCATAAGCAAATCACCCTTGACATCCACATCCCACCCCCACCCCCCAGTAAGGAAACCTCCTTAAAAAACTTCTCCAAAGCCAACTTCATGCTACTGAAGTCAGAAGTGACAAACTTCACGACACCCACGCATACGGGATCTGGAAGTTCGACTGCAGAATCCTATACTATGGCACTGTACGAGCACATCCACTCGTATATGAATTGTGCCATCCCAAATAGAACCAAGATGGTCTTCTCCAAAAAAAGGAAGCCAATCTGGTGGTCCCCTGCTATAAACAAACTATACAACAGAAGGAAAAAACTGTTGCAGAAAAGAGGAGAATCCCAGAATGCAAAAAACTCCCTCACCAGCCTCAGTAAAAAGCTGAGATCCCTCATAAAATCCTCAAAAGCTAGTTACGAAAGTAAAATTGCCAAAGATTCCATAGACAACCACATGGCATTCTATAGTAATGTCAAGAATCTAAATGGAAATGCTCAGATCTGCTCTGAGCTACAACAGAATGGCATTAAATATACTGATCCCAAGGATATTGCCTATATCCTGGCAGATCGATTTAGTGCCAACTTCGCCCCCCTCTCACCCCCTAAAGGGCCCATCTCAATACCAAAAGATTGCCAAATTCCGATAATCACAGCCACACAGATAGAAACAGCACTCTCCAAAGCTAAGAATACAGCATCCATGGGACCAGATGACATCCCAGGCTGTGTACTACATGAACTACAAAATGAACTGGCACCCCACTTAAGTGTCATGTTTAATCATAGCCTCACCTCAGGCTTCGTGCCCACTGTGTGGCGCACAGCTACAGTTATCCCACTCCACAAGGGAGGATCCACCTTGGATCCCGGGAACTACCGTCCCATCAGTCTGACCAGCCTGATCTGCAAGGGCATGGGACGCATTATCATGGAACTTATAAACAAAGACATTGGCAAACTTCAAACACTGGACCCCACCCAGTTTGGGTTTGTGAAGGGCCGATCTTGTCTCCTGAATCTGATTGACTTCTTCGAATTGGTCTCCAGAGTTGTGGACGAGGGTAAGGCGGTCCACACAGCCTATCTGGACCTCGCCAAGGCCTTCGACACCATCCCCCACTCTGGAATCATAGATAAACTTACTAAGCTGGGCATAAATCCCTACGTCACTGGATGGGTTGCTAACTGGCTTACTGACAGAACCCAGACTGTAAAAGTAGCCGACTCCAAATCTAGTTCCAGACAAGTGACAAGTGGAGTACCTCAGGGTTGAGCCCTGGGACCACTTTTGTTTGGCATCTACTTCTCTGAAGTACAGGCCAACACTAAGGAACTCTGGCTAACAAAGTTTGCAGATGAGGAGAAAGCTATTACATGATAGAACAAAATCCATAAAAGGGAAGTCACCCCTGATCATTATTAGTAAAAAAATACGAGCACTCATAAAATCAACTAAGGCCAATTTTGAGAGAAAAATTGCCATGGATTCAAAGGACAATCATAAGGCCTTTTTCAGCTATGTTAGGAACCTGGGTGGAAACTCACAGATATGCTCAGAATTAGTCCAAAATGATACAAAAATCACTGAACCCACAGACATTGCCAACATACTGGCAGACAGGTTCAGTGCAAACTTCACCCCTCTCCCCTAAAGGAGAGATAACTATCCCAGCCGAGTGTAGCCTCCCGGACATCTCAAATGCGCAGGTGAAAGCTGCTCTCTCTAAAGCTAAAAACACAGCATCAATGGGACGGATGGTGTCCCGGCTGTGTGCTACATGAGCTAAATGAGGAATTAAACCCGCACATAAGGCAGCTGTTTAATCTCAGCCTTACCACAGGATACGTGCCCAAGGAGTGGCGTCACGGCAACTGTGGTCCCACTCCACAAAGGTGGCGCCTCACGGACCCTGGTAATTACCGCCCCATAAGCTTAACAAGTCTAGTCTGCAAAGCTATGGAGAGGATCATAATGGAGCTCATAAACAAAGATATAGGGGACTTGCAGACATTGGACCCGACCCAGTTTGGCTTTGTCAAGGGAAGATCATGCCTTTTGAACTTGGTGACTTCTTGAAATAGTCACCAAGGCCATTGATGAGGAAAGGCAGTCCATACAGCCTACCTTGACCTTGCAAAGGCTTTCGACACAATACCCCACTCGGGTATTGTAGAAAAACTTACCAGCTTAAATGTAAACCCATATGTCACAAGATGGGTTGCAAACTGGCTTAAGGACAGAACCCACAGGGTTAGAGTTGCTGGCGCTGTGTCAGACTCCAAGCCGGTCACAAGTGGTGTCCCACAGGGCTCGGTCCTTGGCCCCCTATTGTTTGGCATCTACTTCTCAGAAGTACAGGCCAACATGGGAGGACTTTGGCTGAAAAAGTTTGCAGATGACTGCAAACTGGGCGCCATAGTGGAAAGTGCATCGGACACTGATATCCTTCAGAAGGGACTCACGGAAACAGATAGCTGGTGCCAGAGCCATGGCCTGAAGTTAAACGCCAAAAATGTATAGTCATACCCTTCGGGAAAAACAAGGTAACCCCAAGCTACCATATAGGTGGCAATCCACTAAGCACAGAAGAGGTTATCAGGGACCTGGGGACCCAGGTTGACAGTGGCCTTTCTTTTGACACTCACATTGCTAAAGTGGTTAGAAAGACCTTCTACATTGCCCACCTGATCATGAAGGGATTCACATCCAGATCTAGTGAGGTCATTGTTCCCCTGTACTCTTCACTTATCAGACCAATGATCGAGTACAATGCCCCATTCGGGATGTATCTCATCCGACATCTGCAGCAATTGGAGAGACCCCAAAAGTTCCTCACCAAAAGGATAAAGGGACTCCAAAATCTGTCATATGCTGCCAGATTGAAGAAACTCCAGCTCTATTCAGTCGCATACCGTCTGCTCAGAGGTGACATGTGCCTGACATACAAGGCCATGTCCAACCCGGAATTAATGGACATGCTCCACCTCAAAAAATCCAAATCCACCAAAACCACTAGAGCAAGCGACTTAAACCTCAGCACGGATATAAATAGGACGTGCTGGAGGGATAGATTTATCACTCAGAGACTCCCTATGCTGTGGAATAAAATCCCGGTCCATGTGAGGCAGAGCACCTCGCTGACTCTGTTCAAGAGAAATCTAGACCTGTGGATGGGAGATCGTAGGTTTACCCCGGGAATCATCTCTGGGTCACTGCTGGACAGAGGCACAACAAACTAATGGGCACAGTATTTTTTCATATAAGGGGTGGCGTAAGCCACAATAATTTGGGCTAGGCTTATAAATGCCTTAGGGCAGATAGCCTAGTATAAACCTATGAACCTATGAACCTATGACTGCAAACTGGGACCCATTATTGAATCCCCAAATGATGTGGATATTCTACAAAAGGGCCTTACAGAAACAGATGCCTGGTGCCAGAGCCATGGGCTCAAGCTTAATGCCAAGAAATGTATAGTTATCCCCTTTGGAAAAAAAACATGTACCCATGAACTACCACATAGGTGGCAGGACACTAAACATTGAACGTGTGATGAGAGACTTAGGGACACAAGTGGACAGTGGTCTCACTTTCGATAACCACATCGCCACAACAGTCAGGAAATCCTTCTATGTGGCATACCTCATCACTAAGGGCTTTTCATCCAGAAAAAAGGAGGTCATTGTCCCACTGTACTCATCCCTCATTAGACCCATTATAGAGTATAATGCCCCATTTGGTATGTACCTCACAAGACATCTGCAACAGCTGGAAAGGCCACAGAAATACCTCACTAAAAGAATCACAGACCTAAAGCAGATGTCATATGCTGACCATCTAAAAAAACTCCAGCTATACTCTGTGGCATATCGTCTACTCAGAGGCGATCTCTGCTTAACATACAAGGCCATATCAAACCCTGAGCTGTTGGACATGCTCCACTTAAAGAAATCCCAATCCCTCAGAGCCATACGCTCCAGGGATCTAAACCTTATCATCACAATGAACAAAACATGCTGGAGGGATAGGTTCCTGACCCAGAGACTCCCCATACTCTGGAATAGATTGCCCATACATGTCAAGCAGAGCACCTCATTGGCCCTTTTCAAAAGGAACCTTGATGATTGCATGGGAGATGGGATATTCACCCTGGGGAAGTCACCCTGCTAGACAGGGGCACAGAGAAGTAAATATTGTGGGAAGAAATTTCCAGGGAATTGTTATGGCTATGCTTGCATAGGCCTTAGGGCCGATAGCCTAGTACCAACCTATGAACCTGTAATCACATGTCTAATTAAGCTTAACTAGCAGTGTTTTATAAGCATGTAATGATAGGTGATGTGTATCTGAAGAAGTTTAGCCAAGGTGTTAAACAAAAAGCGCTTAATCTAATTCAGTTTTCAGTATTTTTGTGTTCTACAGTAAAGTGGATATCTGGTCAGTTGAGAAGACTTTTGTGTTTCCAAGTTTGTGTTCATGTTTCCAGTTTTATTTCAGCAGTATGTTGGTTCCCCATGTGGGGATGTCACAGCACTGCTCCAGGGCATGGTAGGTAAGGACCTGGACCATCTTTTTGGCAATTGAGCCACGCCATGACTAAGCAACACAGTGTGTACATATTACACTTCCCTAACATGTCTGTGCTCTGTACAGACACCTTGCATGACTCTCTTTTTGCAACATGCTGGATTTAACTGCAATACTTACTTGCATAAAAGACAACTAGCATGTAGTGCCAATTGGTGTCCCCAGATCTCTGAGTCATGTCACCTGAAATGCCATGACAGGAGTTAGCATGGCTATGAGCAGTAACACTGTTGCACACCTACTGACACTGCACCAAACACTTACTTTTGCACAAGGCCATATCATGCCTACCGACTGTTACCGGCAGAGCCCATTGACTTTTACACTATGCAATAGATATTGGATATCAGTTTCACTCCACCAACCATGGCCTGTCAAGGTGTATGACAATATTAGGCCAGCAGGCCATGGTGGAAACTGTGTACATCATGTGCAGAGTGTTATATCAGCTGGTGGATAGGCAAGTGTCTGTGGGTCATACTGTGGGAACATAGCATTGGGAGACCTACGCTACAATGACGCCAGTCACCAGTGGAATTCACCATCCTCCATTATTGGCATACCCCTTCTAGCTATTCCCTCTCTGCAGTCACAGCCCCTGTCAGTGACCTCTGACTGAGTACATTAGCAGGTGATTGCATATTAGGAGCTGTCAATGAATCCCACACAGAACCAACAGTTATCCAGGATGGCCTAAGGCATACAAAAAACACTGTGTAATCTTCACTAAAGGAACAATCAGGAACAAAGTAAGTGATGAATGATTTATTCTTCAACAGCTTCTGGCACCATGGCCTTTTACCTTCAAGGAATATTGATATAAAAAAAAATCAATTCCTTTTAGACTCC
Source organism: Protopterus annectens (assembly GCF_019279795.1). Lineage (NCBI taxonomy): Eukaryota > Metazoa > Chordata > Ceratodontiformes > Protopteridae > Protopterus > Protopterus annectens. The sequence continues at coordinate 1,994,879,356 of NC_056726.1, read as the reverse complement.
AGGTAACCCCAATTAAACTTATCAATGTGGGAATTGTTCTGTATGCAATCGAGTTAAGGATTTGAACAGACATAAAATAAATGAGAAATTATATGTGGCTAAGGAATTTTATAATTGCAACTCTTGTGGTGTTATTTACATCATTGGGTGTGGTTGTAGTTGCACATGCTGGTATATAGGTCAGACTACGAGCAGGGTGAAAGTGCAAATTTTGGAGCACTTGGGCAACATAAGAAGTCAGAGGTTAGAAAGTCCAGTAGCCACCCATTTCATAGATAAACATCAAGGGTCATCCGGTTGTCTATTTTTTAGTGTTCTAGCACGTCCATCAGCAAATGTAAATAATTTTAAAAGGAAACTCAACAAACTTGAATGTAGAATGATAATTAATTTTCATACATTATTTCCGAATGGTATGAACCTGAATAGTAATGTTATACTGTAAAATTGATATTTATAATTTTTGTATGAATATATATTTACACACTTGATTTTGGACACAGTATGTTGGGGGCGCTTCATTAATCATTTAATTTATTGAATTAATTATTCAATTTAACTATTTAATGAGTTAATTAGTGAAGTGCTGAATGTTTAATTGGGGTTGCCTGGAGTATAAAAGGAAGTGATTTTTTGACACCAATATTCCTTGAAGGTGAAAGGCCGAGGTACTAGAAGCTGTTGAAGAATAAATCATTCATCACTTAATTTGTTCCTGTTCGTTTCTTTCATGAAGATTACACAGTGTTTTTTGTGAGTCAGTATATTGGATGTGTTTTGGCCTAAGCCATGGTTGTTGTCTGAGCCACTGACAAAGACTAATTGCCAAGCACTGCACAATACTATCCTGTGTGAAATCATCCACCCCTGCAAAATATTGTTGTGTCCTCACACTGCAAACAGTTGAGCCATTAAACATGAAGGAATGGGCACAGAGAGTAATGTAGCCTTTGACTTTCACTGGTTAGTAAGATATGGGGATGCATTCACTGTTGTACAACCTATACCGACAGGTTTGGGATGTAAATCTCAGACTGTCACTACTATACTGAATGTGGCAGTCATCACACCTATCATTGCATGCAATGGCACCCTTGCCATGTCACTACACAGGCATATTGTATGACAAAGACTAAATGCCAGTCACTGCACAATATTATCCTGTGTGAAATCATCCACCCCTGCAAAATATTGTTGTGTCCTCACACTGCACACAGTTGAGCCATTACACATGAAGGAATGAACACAGAGTAATGTAGCCTTTGACTTTCACTGGTTAGTAAGATATGGGGATGCATTCACTGTTGTACAACCTATACCGACAGGTTTGGGATGTAAATCTCAGACTGTCACTACTATACTGAATGTGGCAGTCATCACACCTATCATTGCATGCAATGGCACCCTTGCCATGTCACTACACAGGCATATTGTATGACAAAGACTAAATGCCAGTCACTGCACAATATTATCCTGTGTGAAATCATCCACCCCTGCAAAATATTGTTGTGTCCTCACACTGCACACAGTTGAGCCATTACACATGAAGGAATGAACACAGAGTAATGTAGCCTTTGACTTTCACTGGTTAGTAAGATATGGGGATGCATTCACTGTTGTATAACCTATACCGACCTTGCCATGTCACTACACAGGCATATTGTATGACTGTCGCAGCCATACAGGTTCCATGGTACACCAATACACAGTGTAGGTAACATGTTCTATAGAGTCTATGTCACAGCCATACATGTGTAGTCTGTCTCCTAAATGCTTTAAAGGGGATGTGTATGGCTCCATACAGGGAGGTGTCAGGTCCCACTGTGTACCTCCCATGTATCCATGACAGGACTAACACATGTCTCACCTGTTCTACACACCTACAACATTACCATGGTATACATAGTACATGCTGGAGAGGCAGGTATGTAACACAGACAGTACACCCTACATGAAACAGCCCCCCCCCATGCATGTAAAGCACACATCTGTTGTGACACACATCATGTGCAGGTTACACAATGGGATGCAGAACACGACAATCATAACGGGTGTCGGGCAACTGTCTGTACTGGACAAAGGATATTTGTAGATAGGCCATCTCCATCACCACAGCTTGTAGATTTGCTAGTTCCCAAAACCCTGGTGACACTTATCAAAGGTAGCAGACCTTATCACAGATTAAGGATGCATGGGTATGCTGAATGCCGCCATTGCCCTTGTTAGCCTATTATACACATATGAACCTATGGAGCCATGCACTTATAGTGCTGTACCTTGCGGAAGACACATTTCTGCTGTGGTGACATGCCATCCTGTGTTGCTTTATTGCCGCTGTGTATCCATAGGTTATCCCAACAGACTCCTGAAACAGAAACAGGTCCATGACACACCTGCCATTGTGTAACTATACAGCCAGTACAACATCATACAACATAAGGTACACAAAAGTATGTGGTGTACTCATGACAAATGCCATACAGTATCTGTCAGTAACCACTATAAGTGGCATGACAAAACACTGCACTACACAAGTACATGTTAACTAATATAGTCACCCTATACATCAGACACATAGCTTTATTTCCCTGCATCAATGGCGAGGATGACAGGGATGTGGCACAGGCATCATCACTTGCACAGGGTGTTGTGTGGGGGTGCAGGAGGCTTAGGTTGACCCAAACTGTTGACAGCATGTGTGTGAGTCAGGAAGGGAAGCATGTAAGATGCACTATGGAGAGGTGTTGTGTGTGTCTGTATGTAAGTTGCATTTGACAGTGGTGTGTGAGTTTGTGCATGTACACAGTCAAGCTCAATGCTAGCCCTACACATGTATATATTGAACAGCTTTGGATCATACATGGTAGAGTTGATGGTTCACCATCTCCGGCCCCGAACACAGGAACTGGCTCTGCCAGGAGTTGCACTGCCACCTCCATGCCCAATGTCAGCTGAGGTATTAGTACTTGATGGTGACTGCTGTCTTCTGGGACCGTGTCCACCATGGGATCACCCAGAACTATAAGCCCATGGCTTGCCACATCATGGTGTGGACAGCACACTCCCCACTGTAGCGCTGGATGTACTGCCAGTACTGGAGCATTATTGTGCATGGCCACATGGACTCTCAGCAGATGGGGTTGCTGACCTGCATCCATGGGTCTGAAGCTCATCTCCAACCAGACGTTCCAGCACAGACAGTGTGCAGTCCATGACAGAAACTGTCTCAGCCCACCTTCTGTCCACTGCATCAATGAACCGATCCAGGGTCTCCCCAAAGCAGTGGAGGTAGTCACAGATGTCAGACTGTGCTGCATCCATAATGCTAAGAATACATCTGGTGTTCCATTCAGAATGTGCCTGTGCCTCCATGATCGCCCAAAATATGCACCATGGGACCAATGATGTGACACCTGCAATAGGTGGTGGATGGACAGCAGGCTTCCTACAAGCACCCCTTTCAATCCGCCTGTGTGGGACCTCACCAGCTCTCTGGCTATGGCCAGTGTCTACACTCACTAGAGCCATAGTTGCCACACTTTCCTGTTCAATGTCCCCACCCTCTGACTGTCCAATATCTGTGGCCTCTGTGGACTGGGTATGTCTGGACATATTGACTGTGTGCAGTTACAATGGAGACAGAAGAGGGATGTCCACCTCTGGAACAGATTCATCCCACGATACCCCCACCTGTGCCTCACTGTGGCCACCAACATCATCATCAGAGTCCGAAGAGACACTGACATCAGGTTGTGTAGGGAACAGACACCAACCCTCTCAGTCACATTTGATAAAGAAAAAAGCAGTACATTAATACCTGCACTATTGTGTACAAAAATCCACTAATGCTCATAACGAAGACCCACAACTGGATTAGTGGTCAAACATTTTTTTTCTCCACTATCATCCAAAAAAGACTTCTTCAGAACAAAATGCACATTTAACTCAAGACCTTTATAACAATCACTTCAAGTAAATCAAGTAAAACTTGACCAGTAAAGTTTACCTTTTAATTAATCAATATGAAACTATACTTGATAAAACAACATATAAAAACCCAGTACACCTATCTTAACAAATATATTGAAATACACGTTACAATGCCTATTTTATTTTCTTTCCAACCTTTTGTTTTTTAAAAGGTATTTTAGAATAATTGCCTTATTTAAACCAGGAGGCTTATCTGCTCTTAACTGTCACTGCAAAAGTGTTTCTTTTTGTTCAACTGCACTCTTGTGATTACCCCTTCTAAGATCCTTAGGTACCTGTCCCAGAATGGAAAATAAAAACATTCTACTCTGTTTACACAAAAATGATTATGTTTAAATAGGGCATTATTCTGGCCCATAACTTTAATAGAATATAAATGTTCCTTAACAAAACAGTATCATGCTTACCAGGAGCAGGACCATGGCCTACAGAAAAATGATTATGTTTAAATAGGACATTATTCTGGCCCATAACTTTAATAGAATATAAATGTTCCTTAACAAAATAGTATCATGCTTACCAGGAGCAGGACCATGGCCTTGGCCAATACCCAATAGACCTGTAAAAAGTTGTGGGTGAGGAAATGTCAGTACCAATGCATATTGCAGCACAACAAGGTAATACGTCCATGTATTTCACATTTACAGTAGCTACTGTATTACGTGTTATATTGGTCACATTCTGAGCATAAGAGTACAACTGAGGTTACAACCCCCCAAAATAACAAAGACCTGACAGCCACATACAAGTATGTACAGCCTGATCCACTGATTGCTGCAGTGTTACACTGCTGATCACAGTAAGCCTACCTGTATGCTCCTCTGCTGTGGAAACTGTGGCACCCATCTCCACGATGTATGGTGTGATGGATGCCTGGGAGCTGTCATGTGTGCTAAGCTTCACCAGGAATTCCTCAGTGGCCAAAATTGGTTGTTCCACTACAGGCCATCCACCAGTGAATACATGATTCCTGGCTATATCTTCTGCCCTTTGTCATGCAGCATTGATCATGTCCATTGTGCGATGTTGAATCTGCTGATATGTCCTGCCCTGATGGCCTGTGTGATTCACATCACAGACAAGGTGTGCCCACAATGCAGCCTGCTGTTCCATGTTTTGCCTTACCTTGGACACTAGGATGTGATGATGTTGCCTTAGTCCTTCCAGTATAATTATTTTTCTGCATCTGAGAAGGGTGCATGGCATCTAGGGTATATGATTCCTGAAAGACAACAAAAGGGGAACACATTATAAGATCACATACATGGAAGTTCACTATGTAGAGATACAGTAAGGACAAAATGGCTGGCGCTATCCACTGCTTGCTCATACATGTCATACTCCACAATGGGCAAACATAAATGTCTGGATACAACTGAGATAGTAGCAATAGTCAGGTATTCCTGTGTGTGCCATGACAGATACTGTTGTATGATCATACATCCAACACTCAAGTCTACTGTGGTGTGCCCACTATGGGCAACCCCCTGATAATATGTCATAAGAACAGTACCACACAATTAGTCTGCTATTACAACCACTATAAAGGGAAAGTCCAACGAGACCAGTATACCATAATGACAAAAGACATTGCACCCTTGATGTACTGTATGTCCTGTGTAGGTGTAAGACAGCAGGAGATCAATGACATGTCATTATCACAGGTCTAAGATAGGCTTGTTGCTGTGATCCCTATTCCCCAAAAGTCTGTTCACCCTTCTCCATCCTATTGTACATAAAATCAGTTACATACCTGATGGAGTGCAGTACTCCTCTGTCGATATGTGGTGATAGTAAAGTTTTCGCAAAGGGGTGCTCTGTGTGAGGAAAGTCTCATACAGAATGATTCCTCATAGCCAACTGCTTGCCTTTTAAACATGCTTCTCATCAGCAGGTGATTGCCTCTAAACCAGTCTGTGGGTCTGAAATGCTAATTGCAACCAACACAGCTGATTTGCACTATCATCAGCCAATGACATGCAACCACTGTACAAAATATAAGGCCTTCATGTAGATCAGGGCCCCTTTCTGTTATGTTGTGCTGGACATTACTGGGGTGAGGAAACTACATTGTTGCAGGGGCTAGGTCTGTAGCAGAAACCTTTACATAGAGATGTATGTGCTACAGGCTGCAGCTGCTGCTGCAGGTAGTGGACATAGACAGAAAGTGTGAACACTTTGGAGGACAACAAGCTATAGGAATTACTGTGGGAGCTGTGTCAGTCAGCCTTGTTGTAGAGCCAGAGCCAGAGTGAGGCTACCCTTTCCACTGCAACTAAGGCTTGGGTTTAAGGTAAGTATGTTAGGCAAAGGTATCACTAACAGAGTACTAGGCAACATGTTTGGTGTATTCGTGAGTGTGATGGTGTATAAATATAAGGATATGTCCACCATTTGGGCAACTGCCAAACCATGTGTTACAGTCTGGTAGTAATTTGCAGCATGTATGAGAGCCCTGTTACAAGAAGGGACTTCCAATGTGTATGTTAGCTGTGAATCTGTGATAATCTGCACAGTGACTTTGGAAGGACTGTGTGCTCCACTCTGATATTAGTGGCCCTCATTTGCAGTACCTCTGTTGACATTCTCTGTGAATGCATATTAATGCATGAAGTGACACGTTATGCACATATTGTTTTGCTATAGGGATATGTGAAGTGTGTTCCTACCTGCAGGTCTGTGACTTCCATCAGTGAAAAGCAGACATGCCATTTGATATGCATTGTGTGGATAAAAAGTGTATGACTCAGTCATTAATTGCTGCCTTCACAATACTGTAAGTTCACTTCTACACACCACTGGATTTGAACATAGGACTGTGTGTGGCAAAATGTATTGTTTGCAAGGCAATTAACAGACTGAGCTACTGAGTTACTGCTACAGCCGGTGTATTTGCAAGATATATGTGCACACATACAGGCTGTGACATACATTTTCTACATCCATCAGTTTGTGCATGGCTTTATATGGATGTATGCCTGCACCAGGGTCCCAGCTGAACATGTCTTTTGCCATTAATGCCTTAGCAGATGTCGTTCTACATGTTGCTGATGAAGGGCACATTTACCTGCTATCGCAGGCCTCACTTACATCCATTATTATTTCTTTGGCTTTTAAGTGGTGTACTATTGCACAGAGTCCAAGGTCCACTCTCATTTTTTCCATTACTTTTTAAACAAGCAGCTCTGCTGAAACATGCTTAATGACTGTAACTGGCAATTACTATGATTTGTTTAAACCACCTGTTTAATTAAGTGTTGTGTGACCTGGCAGGTTAATGCAGTGATCTGCAGGTACGATGGTCTCAGGTTCAAAACATGGGACACGTGTTTATTTTGTAAGTGTGTATTACAAGTTTAAAAACACATATAGTCAATATAGCTCTATTTAGCTGAGCTTAGCGAAGCTTTGCAACACAGCGCATCGTGCAGCAATGTGCTAAAAAATATAAAGAAAAGAAAAATGGGGAGATAGGAAAGTGGTGAAATGGGGTACAAGCAGGGTGAAAAACATAGTGAAAGGCATGTAGGGATGTGCAGGAAAGGTGTAGGAAAGAACCATAGCTATCCATTTCTTGTACACCAGCAACTGTGCACTTTGACAGAAGTTGTACATGACTTTGAACTCTCAACCCCAGAGAGAGAGGGGTGAGGACAACATAACTGCATTGTCAAGCCAATTGGACCAAATTATGTGTGTCCAGTGGACACTTGCAAAATGGAGAGCTATGTATGGGACAATATTTTTTTAGGCCATGTGCCCATTTTATTTATTGTTTTAAGGTGAGAGTGGAATGTTGGGAAAGGGACATAGGTACATGTGGGGGAGGTAAGTTGGGTAGGTGAGGATGCATTTGCAGACAGACAAGACGGACAGCAGACAGGAGTGTTGTGTGACACATGATGGGGGTGAACATCTTGGATAGGGAGGGTGTTGTGGAATCCAAGTCCCATGTGCCTCCACAAGGCAGCAGTGTGACTCACATCCCCACCCATGGGAATGTTGGCACTGCTTCTTCACTGACCCAGGGGTGGCAGTGCTGGAGACTGGTGTCAGGCTGCTCCACCAGGTCTGCCAGCATGCCCTCAATCCAGCACAGGCAGCAGACAAACCTATGGTAGACTATCTTGTGCACCAAGACCGGTAGCTCAACCCGGTTGACAACTCCCCCTCCATCACTGCTCTTAGAGGGTGGCCCGTCCCCATCCCATGAGTTGGTACTACCCAATGCCACAGGTAATGCAAGGGCAGAGCAGAGTGGGCACCACCAGGCTGGGTCCCAGATGTGCTGGGACCCGATGTCATGGCCAGTTGAGGCAAGGTAGGCGGATTAGCCAGAGCCAGCCTACCTTGATTTGCTGTGGTAAATGAGGTATAGCAATAAGTGAAAGTTAGTAATAACCAAACCATTATTAGTAATAACAGAATGGAACATCGTTTTAATTAATCCAAATAAATATTAATCTATATTGTGTGTAACACAAAAGTAAATTACTTAATAGTCAGTATGTTAACAGCATGCCAGTAAGAATTAAAGAATAAGGCCAACAAAGCAGTTTAACAAAATATGTTAATATGGAATCATAATAAAACATAATAATAAACCACATTTTTCCAAAATATAGTTAGTTTAACAAAATATGTTAATATTAAATCATAATAAAACATAACAATATTAAACCACATTTTTCCAAAATATAGTTAAACAAAATATAGTAATATTACATCATAATAATAAATAACAATAATAAATAAATAAATGAAGATAAGGGGTGGGGAGAGAGAAATAAGCATTCCATTACTGACATTGCAGATTATATCCCTGAAAACACTGATAATAAATAATCTACAAGTGTGTGGTGTCAATTTTGAGTACAGTGACTACAATTCTCCTATAGCTGATGTAGCCCTTACATACCTCTCAAGCTGTTAGCATGGGTCAGTATTGGCCAAGCAATAACAAATGCAGGTACACAACTACACAGAACAGTTTCACATAATGTGGACTTATATAACTACCAAGGTGTTCTGTAAGCAGATTTGGTAATATATTGCATTCCAGATAATCATATTTTCTGGTAATCATGACAGACAGATTAGGCAGTTTTAATTACATTACAAGAAATTGTGACACTTGAGAGGTGTGTTTGCGTACAGCACATAAACTAGACAGCCATCATGCCTTAGTTGGCAGCCGTGGGAATAGAACCCAATAGTTGTGACTGCATGGGACATCTGCAAATACTGTAATAATTGACTGCAGCAACTTAGTACAGACATGCAAGGAATACAGCCATACTGGAAATCATTATACAGATTTTTTTAGGAATCAGCAATGCTGATTAACACTTTATTGGTATTGCTGATAAGTGTCTGTGAAATCTAAACCCAATATCTGCTCATAACATGGGCTCCCTCACCCATATACCTTTTGTTCCTGGGGTGGGGGAAAATGAAAGCATTATGTGACTGATAATGGCCTGTAGACAACCTTGTACCATAGTATGACTTGAACAATACATGTTACGGGACATTTGTTTTGCATTCTAGAACTATTACAGTGTTATAATTGACTGCGGTGACAGCAGAACACACACACATGGAATACAACCATAGTTCATATATTACATCAGATTTATTAAGGAATCAACAGTGCTGGTTCACACTTTATTGGTATTGCTGATAAATGCCTGTGAAGTCCACACAATATCTGCACATGGAGAGGCCATCTCACCAATATACCTTTATTATCTGAAGTAGGAGGAACAGAGAGCATTATATGACTGATATTGGCCTGAGGACAGCCTTGGACCATACTATGAATTAAACAATGCAGTTTTCAGGCCATGAGTTTTGCATTCTACAGCTATTACAGTGTTACATTTGACTGCAGCAACCTTACCATAGAATAGCAATGCAGATAATTCTACTGCAATGGTTATGCCAACACAATCCTGCTGTACACCATTTTGCTTGCCATTTTTTGTATTGTTTATTGCAATACAGCTGTTATTATACATTTATTGCACTACAGCGGTAATTGCCCATTTATTGCACTACAGTTTTCATTGTGTATACTTTATTGCAGTAAATGATTTCCTCTTTCCTGCTTATTGCATTCCCAGCTCTGACTTCTTGGACTCAGATGTCCAAGGTTCCCCTCTTTCTCCTTTTCAGGTAGTCATAAAGGTGGCAACACTGCTCAGCTGTGCAGGGGATACCAGTAACACTGGTGAGTTTCCTGGCTAGCTGGTCCCAGACCTCTGCCTTACACTCTGAGCCCTGGAAACTGCCCTGGTGCAGCCTGAGTTCATGACTTTTTAGCAGGAGCCCAACAAAATCCCTGGAATCCTGAACACCTCATCTCTGCGCCTAAAAGCACACACCTTCACCAGCACCACCCACCATATCCACAGTTGATTAGACTCCAAGGAATGGTGCAGAATTCCTGCCTATTGTGCTTAATATAGGCTGTTTTTCCACCCTTACATGTCAATGAGCTACATTCAAAAAAGTGCTATGTTGCTTAGCAGTGCAAAAACCAGCTAAGCAGAGCTAAGCAGTGCAAAACCTCACACAACTGAGCTTTTAGCAGAGCTTAGGACCATGCAAACTATAGTAGCCTTTAGCATGTTTAAGCAGTGCTTCACATCGCACAGTACTGCCATATTTCACAAATTTTTTATTAAATAAAAAAAAACAGTAAATTAAATTACAGACATGTTATGACTGCTATGGACTCGAACCCAGGACCTACTGCACATTAGGCTGTAACTCTATCCATTTAGCTACTTGGCTAACATGGTAACTAGTATACCTTCACATACACTACTAGGCTACCTGTTAGCTTTGCTGAGCACTGCGCTGTGCCGCTCAAACAGGCTTAAACAAACCTACTCATAAATAATTAGTTACATCCGGTTTCTGTTTTTAGATGTCTGGCAGGTGTCAGTTATAAACGTATGAGTGCCACTCGGCTCTGCTCACTTCACGCATGCCGCACAAACGAAAAAAAAAAAAAAGAATACATAAAACAATTTAATCATGATAATTAATTATATCCAGTTTCTATTTTTAGATGTGTAGCAGGTGTCAGCTGTCTATACACACAGCTTGGCATTGCTGTGCTCAGCACAATGCCACTCAAACATACAGAGAGGAAAAAAAAAAATCATAAAAATAAAATATTACACATTTAGAACAATTCACATAATTTCAACAGTAGTGGGGAGCATTACAGGGAGACTCACCCTGTACATAAAATCTGACCAGGCACCCCAATCATGGGTAGTCTCTACACTTCTCCTTACACGGATTCAATAACCTTGTTCCTATGCTCTCCCTCAGCAGTGCATTGTCATTAATATGCACGGCATGCTGCCGAGGGGGAACCATGGCCGTGTACATAGATACATTCCATGTAGGCTCTACACGGTGCCTACACAGATTTTATTAAATCTTGGGGTAAGATTTTCTAACTTGCTATTGGTACAATAACCAGTAACTAGGCGATAAACATTAAATCCATAGAGATTTTACAGTTATTAAAAAGTTCTGATGAAATTTTTCTGAAACCAGTTTCTTCTGGTTGTATTGGCATAGCCTAAAGACATCTTTCCACTAAATAGAATATCTGGAATGACCAAAACCTGGTAAAATCCTTTAAGAACATTACAAAGTACAACATATTTTAAATGTTTAAATAACAGCCTGACTCCTTTTATAGGAGAATATAGCTTTTAAATGCATGTCCTTGGTTTAAATATAAATAACATGTAAAACTATGTGGGCCTTACGAAGTTATCAATCTGTTTGTGTAGAGGCTTGCATATTATTTTGTCAGACCTTTTGATACATGACATAATTATGACTGGAATGCATACTTATCCTATACCAAAATGCAATATGCAAGATGATATTGTATAAATGTTTTATTATATGTAGCTCTTAAGCCAGCAGAATGTACTTCTAGGGGATCTTCTCGATTAACACAAATGAATACAGACATAGAATTTAACAACTTTGCAGCCAGGCCTTGTTTTTAAGTGTATAGTCCAATAGCACGTATATTCATAAAAATATTTTTGCTGTTTTTATATTTCCATTAAATATAAGAAAACAGACCATGTGGTTCAGAGAATGCCTCTTCACCAGGTCTAGTTATTCAGCACACATTGATTAGTTAGAGCAAAACACATAAACATAGTAAAGCTGCACTGAGAAGCATCTTGTTAGAGGGTCACTATTACATCTTTGAATAGAACACTGCACTCTCAGAATTGACCATGCATCATAATAACAAAGGCACTTCTGTACAAACAAGCGCAGATGCGCACGTGTGCACACACAACACACACACACACACACACACACACACACACACACACACACACACACACACACACACACACACACACATGCACACATGCATGCACGCAAGCGCACATGTACTCAGCTCCCATACATTCCTCCCCGTACATCCATTCATCCACATACAAGCATCCCCACACTCTCTCACTCACACTCATGGAATACCCAGTTTCACTAACACACACACAGACACACACACACACACACACACACACACACACACACACACACACACACACACACACACACACACGCACACTCACATACACACACACACACACACACACACACACACACACACACACACACACACACACACACACACACACACACACACACACACACATCCAGACCCATGATCGCCTGTCTCACCTTGATCACCCGGGCAGACATATACAAACACATACATAGGTTCATAGGTAGGTACTAGGCTATTTGCCCGAAGGCATTTATAAGCCTAGCCAGAATGTATTGATTCTCCATACTGAGAAGTGCCTCGAGTGCATGCATTTTGAGGTTTAAACTTCTGGCATTGAGGAGCATTACCCTCAGATTTTTGTTACTTGTGCTATTTACAGTGGTGGGTTTGTCTTTTGAGCCTTGCCTAAAAAAGGCACTATGGGGTGGCAAGAACCTTGGCCAGTATTCGAAAGCTTAAGGGTGACAAGTGCAAGCTGTCTCTAGCAAAGCAGCGTGGCTTGTCGAGCATGTCATCCCAGGCTGACAGACACTGGATCTCCTTTGAATGACACCAGAAGCTTAGCCAATTGTTGAAATTGATCATTTTTTTCTCTATATCATGGTATCATTCTTGGTGAGGGCAGGATGCTACTCAGGGTCAGGGTCATACCGGCCTGGGCTACGTGATCAGAGAGCTCCTCCATGTCTCTTTTCACGTAGTCCAGGGAGATACAGCTCAGGTCATTCACACCAACATGGACAGTGACAGAGTCATATTTGTATTTGAATGAAGCAAACGATACAGAAAGCACAAAGAGTAAGCTGAAAACACACCAAACAGCCAATACTTAATCCAGCGAAAATTTTCTTTTATTTCTTTCCCAAAAGATCTGGTACCTCGGCAACTCACCTTCAAAGGATCACAGTTCAATGTAGCACAATGGCAATATTTATATAAACACTAATTGGATCAATCAATCAATTAATTATGTAATTACTTCCAAAAAGGAGGGAAAAAAAACTAATGCATATTTAAAGTGATCACACCATATTTAAATAAATATTCAAATAAATTATGTACATACTGAATATACTAATTATTTATTTTATTTAATAATATTATGTATAAATATAAACATGTTATTCTATTATATGATTCTGTTATATAATTTTTATTATCAAAAAATATTCCTAATGTTAATTAATTCATCAAATCATTCATCACATTCCTAATTCTAAATTAAGTCCAGAAGGTTTTAAGGTATTGAACTTCAAAATCATCCTGGTTTCTAGCTCCAATAATCTATCACAAATATTGTCACCTCTACAACAGAAAGGTTTACCCAAAATGCTGAATTTTAAACTATCAGATTTACCTTCATGAGCTTCAAAGAAGTGTTTAGCAACTGGGCTAGATAAATTTAAATTCCGAATATCCTTTAAATGTTCTAGAATTCTAACCCTGACCATTCTTTTTGTTTGTCCAATATACCATATGTTATTGCAACTACAAGTAAGAGTGTATACAACGCCAATAGATTTACAATTAAAGTGGTGCTTGGGGTAATGGTTAACATTATTAATAGACCTGACATCAATGATTCTATCACATAAACTACAGGAACCACATCTGAAGGATCCCAAATCAGTAGTATGAGAAGTTCTTTTTATTAAGAGGTTATTATTTAATATTTCTTTCAAATTCTTTCCCTTTTTGTATGAAAACGTTATGTGATCAGGAAAAAGCTCACCTATATAGTCATCCTCACTAACCAAATGCCAAAATCTCTTGATTATAGAGACAAATTTTTCAGAAAAAGCTGTATACCTAGTTACAAAAAATACCTGTTCCACGTCTCTATCTTTTTTGGTTAAATCTGAAACATTCCTTTCTGACTTCCTGAATGTTTTATACTTATTCATAACATTATTCATACTTGTAAATAATTGCTTTTTTTCATACCCTCTTTCACATAATCTAAGAAATACCTCATTCAACTCATGATCCAACTCAGATTCTATACTAGTATGCTGATATATTCTTTTAAATTCTCCATGAGGCAAAGCTCTTAACAAATGGGGGGGATGCATGCTGGTGGCATGCAAGAACATGTTAATGTTAAAAATTATATAACAGAATCATATAATAGAATAACATGTTTATATTTATACATAATATTATTAAATAAAATAAATAATTAGTATATTCAGTATGTACATAATTTATTTGAATATTTATTTAAATATGGTGTGATCACTTTAAATATGCATTAGTTTTTTTCCCTCCTTTTTGGAAGTAATTACATAATTAATTGATTGATTGATCCAATTAGTGTTTATATAAATATTGCCATTGTGCTACATTGAATTGTGATCCTTTGAAGGCGAGTTGCCGAGGTATCAGATCTTTTGGGAAAGAAATAAAAGAAAATTTTCGCTGGATTAAGTATTGGCTGTTTGGTGTGTTTTCAGCTTACTCTTTGTGCTTTCTGTATCGTTTGCTTCATTCGAATTTGGATCCAAGCCGTACTTTTCCAGTGAGCTATTTTTTGTCCTTATTTGATCTAAATATTCCTGTGAAGAGATCATCAAACTTTTTTCATCTATGTCTAGTGGTGGAAGCTCCGAACGGAACTCTGCATCCAATGCTTTGCTGTTTCAGGACATGGTGGTGGAGCGTGATAAAAGATTTACTATTAATGATCCCTGGAACTTGGAGGGGAACACAGGCGCAGATGGTCGCTTTGCTCAGCTAAACAAATTAATGGCCAAAGAGGCTGCGCTGTATTTTGACACTAGGCTTTTGGAGAAATATGTGAGTCTTAACATTACCCCCCGAGGGTTGCGCATTGATAAACTGCCAGCTGCGCCATTTACAGATGATGAATCTGATCTTTTAGATGAATGGAAACAAACTTCTCTTCTATGCACAATAGGCTGGCTTCGGATATTGATAAAACGAAATCAAAAGTCTCATGACAAATTAAAAAATGAGATTTCGTTATTGCAAAATGAACTTGTTGCTGAAGTGAACTATAGAGTTCAAATGGCCAACATAAGTGACAAGATGAATAAATTAGAGGCTGACATTGTGCAGAGAAAACGTAATAAGCTAGTCCGGGACTTAAAAGATTATGAGACAGGCATTATTTTCAATTGGCAGCGTGAGCCTGTACGTAATCACTCTAGGGGGAGGAGTTGGACTCGCAGCTCCAAACGAAGGAACTATTCAGCATCAGCGTCATCCCTTTCTTCCACGGAAAAAGAAACTGTTACCAGGAATGTTTCCTTTGCAAGAACTGTTGCTCCGAATCGAGTCACTGATAGGGACATTGTAGAAGCTCCCAATGAAGCTTCTAATCTCACTACAGCGGAGAATATGAATTTTCAAAACGATAATTACAACAAGGAGAGAAACGGAAGAAACGGCAGAAAGGGGCGAAATCGCTATAAATGAAGGTTTGAGTACATTTACACCTAATGGAACTTGTTATAATGCTACCTCATTAGAATGTGTTAATCTATCAGATTTGTGTTTAAATCATGATATGTTGAGTGTTTTACATAAGGGGAGCAAATTTGTTCCCACTATTTTCCCTTCGTTTGCTGATATTTATTTAGAAGTGAAAACATTCATTCGTAAGCTCTTATTAAGAGTGTATTTTAGTAAATTTAAAAATATGAATGTAAATGTGAATGCTACTGCTTCTAACTTAACTGAAATTCAAACTGGAGTGTTTAATGAAATTGATTTTGATGAAAGCTTAATGAATTTATCTGTATATAATTATGAATATGATGAATTTGACTGCTCTTTGGAAGAAGGTGATGATTGTTCAATCTGCCCTAATACTGACATTGGCTCTAGTGTTAATTATTTGACAGGATATGGAAAGTTAATGATGCCTAAATTTAGAAATGTTAGAAGTAAATTTACACCTACCATTTCTATACCAGCTATTTCAGTTTTTCAAAAAGTTGTTTTAAAAGAGACAGAGTTAATGTTTAAGGAATTCTTTAGAGAGAAAAAACAATTAAATTTGAGTAAAGGTGAATGGCAGGCCTTAAAAAATCTTAAAACAGTGAAAAATGACTATATATTCAAATGTGCTGACAAAGGGGGTAATTGGGTTATCTTGAATAAACCTGACTATTGCATGATGGTTAATAGATTGCTCTCTAACAGTGAAGAATATATTAAACTTGATGGGGACCCTGTTAAATTCTATAATGAGGAATTGTTAACTCTTTTGGAAAGGGGAGAACGACTAGGATTTTTCTTGCATGCTGATATTAAGAAGATGTATATAAAGGACCCTCGCACACCTATATTATATGCTCTTCCAAAAATCCATAAAGATTTAATGGAGCCCCCTGGTAGACCAATAGTATCAGGGATAGGCTCTTTTTTGGAGAATGTTAACGTCTTTTTGGACTTCCAGTTGAAAATCTATTTGAATAGAGTGAGCGCTCACATCAGTAACACTCAAGATTTGATTAATGAAGTATCCAAAATTTTTTGGAATAGTGACTTCTATTGGGTGACTATTGACGTCAAGTCCTTATATACAAATATTAATATCAGGTGGGGGCTTGAAGCCATTCAGAATATGTTAGGTGAAGGTCCTAGGACTAGTTTTTTGATTTCCCTATTGGAGTTTTGTTTAACTCATAATTATTTTGCATTCAATGATGAGTATTTTTTACAAATTAAGGGGATGGCTATGGGAGCTGCCTATGCTCCCACTTATGCCATTATATATATGGACTCCTTTGAAAAGAAATTTATTTACCCCTCAGACTTCTTTAAACACAGAGTTATCTTGTATAAGCGCTTTATAGATGACTTAATTTTTATATGTAAAGGGGATGTATTAGAATTCTGTGAATTTTTTGAATCTTTGAATGCTAATGAACATGCTCTTTCATTTTCATATGAGATCAATAGGAATCAAATCAATTTTTTGGACCTGACCCTATTTGAAAAAAATAACATTGTTGGATTTAGACCCTACAGGAAAAGTACGTCAGTTAACATGTTCTTGCATGCCACCAGCATGCACCCCCCCCATTTGTTAAGAGCTTTGCCTCATGGAGAATTTAAAAGAATATATCAGCATACTAGTATAGAATCTGAGTTGGATCATGAGTTGAATGAGGTATTTCTTAGATTATGTGAAAGAGGGTATGAAAAAAAGCAATTATTTACAAGTATGAATAATGTTATGAATAAGTATAAAACATTCAGGAAGTCAGAAAGGAATGTTTCAGATTTAACCAAAAAAGATAGAGACGTGGAAGAGGTATTTTTTGTAACTAGGTATACAGCTTTTTCTGAAAAATTTGTCTCTATAATCAAGAGATTCTGGCATTTGGTTAGTGAGGATGACTATATAGGTGAGCTTTGTCCTGATCACATAATGTTTTCATACAAAAAGGGAAAGAATTTGAAAGAAATATTAAATAATAACCTCTTAATAAAAAGAACTTCTCATACTACTGATTTGGGATCCTTCAGATGTGGTTCCTGTAGTTTATGTGATAGAATCATTGATGTCAGGTCTATTAATAATGTTAACCATTACCCCAAGCACCACTTTAATTGTAAATCTATTGGCGTTGTATACACTCTTACTTGTAGTTGCAATAACATATGGTATATTGGACAAACAAAAAGAATGGTCAGGGTTAGAATTCTAGAACATTTAAAGGATATTCGGAATTTAAATTTATCTAGCCCAGTTGCTAAACACTTCTTTGAAGCTCATGAAGGTAAATCTGATAGTTTAAAATTCAGCATTTTGGGTAAACCTTTCTGTTGTAGAGGTGACAATATTTGTGATAGATTATTGGAGCTAGAAACCAGGATGATTTTGAAGTTCAATACCTTAAAACCTTCTGGACTTAATTTAG
Organism: Protopterus annectens; assembly: GCF_019279795.1. Lineage (NCBI taxonomy): Eukaryota > Metazoa > Chordata > Ceratodontiformes > Protopteridae > Protopterus > Protopterus annectens. The sequence goes on along the minus strand of NC_056726.1, from coordinate 1,994,860,903 downwards.
AATTAGGAATGTGATGAATGATTTGATGAATTAATTAACATTAGGAATATTTTTTGATAATAAAAATTATATAACAGAATCATATAATAGAATAACATGTTTATATTTATACATAATATTATTAAATAAAATAAATAATTAGTATATTCAGTATGTACATAATTTATTTGAATATTTATTTAAATATGGTGTGATCACTTTAAATATGCATTAGTTTTTTTCCCTCCTTTTTGGAAGTAATTACATAATTAATTGATTGATTGATCCAATTAGTGTTTATATAAATATTGCCATTGTGCTACATTGAATTGTGATCCTTTGAAGGCGAGTTGCCGAGGTACCAGATCTTTTGGGAAAGAAATAAAAGAAAATTTTCGCTGGATTAAGTATTGGCTGTTTGGTGTGTTTTCAGCTTACTCTTTGTGCTTTCTGTATCGTTTGCTTCATTCATATTTGTATTTGTTCTGGAGTGACCTGAGTGCTTGTGTTATGTGGCGGATCTTGGCAGCCGACAGGCAGCTAACAGTAACCTTCTCCTTGTTCAGCCTAGTGAGTGGGACGCCAGTGTGCCTGACTATAGAGTTTCCTATTACTAGTGTGTTGGGTATGTTATTTTGCCTTAAGGGCTGTGATTGTGTGGCACACTGGTTTTGTGAAGTATGGGTTTCATGGTTTGTGTTGGGGATGGAGGTTGCTTGGATGTCTGCTTTGGAGGTCTCTGTTGCTTCTGCAGATTTTTATTTAGAGCCTCTGAGTATGTTTTAGCGTATTTATGTGTGTTTTTTGCCAGTGCTGGTTTCATAGGTGTATGTGAGACTGGTGGTATGATGCAAGTAATTCCCTTCTCCTCTTGACTGCCTGGTCCAGTCTTGGGTTGAGAGAGCTTAGCCTCCAGTTTGGCTGTGTAATTGCATCCCTCGCATGTATTATTGTTTGGTGGAAGGAGGAGAGGTTTGTCTGTGTACATGAGGCAATTGTAACATTGCCTCAAAATGCCCAGATTTACCAGTTGGACTGGAGAGTATACCTGAAACTGCCCTTTGGACATGCCTGGATAGGTACAGTGAACTGTTTTATTGATTGGCTGGTAAGGTCGAATAGAGAGCCTTGTCCTTCTCTACAGTATAGGGGGTGGTCTTGTGCTAATGTTTATTAGTGCTTGCTATGAGTTTTGAGCAAGTGCCGGTATGAAAAGTGAATGGTTTGAATGCTTAAGTTGAAAGTTTGTGTAATTCCAAGGGAAAAATTGAAGAGTAGACTTTGTGGAGCCGGGAATAGTTATACCCTAGCTAACCAGTGCTGCCCGGCATGCAAGACCTTGCAAATGCGGGTTTTATAGCAGGGAAATGAAAGAAATAGAAATTAGCCCAAAATGGCCAATAAGCTACTAATTTCTAGGCTGAAACCACCCCTCCAGGGACAGATAGGCTGCTCAAAGCTCCCTCTCTCACAGTGAACATAGAAACTTCCTTCTATCCAAGTAAGGTATGAGCAAACACAGAAACTTGTAACATAGCCCTGAATTCAGCACTAACCTGAAAACTGGACTATACTAGCTTAGAAAGGTGGAAAACAAGTATATATTTGTTTATTTTTTTTTTGTTTTGTTTTTTTTTCAGAAAATAAAGCAGATACAATAAAAAAAAACACTTTAAATGCACAGAAATGGCTATCACACTTGAGTGTGTAGCCTAAAACAGTTAAACAGGTAAATTAAACACAAAAAACAACTTTTTTAAAGTGCAGGCAATAAAATAAGTACAATATGTAGCTGAAACAAGCTTTTTAAATCACAGAAACTCTAGAAAATCGGTGTTTTAGGTGGAATTAGCTAAAGGCAGCAAGAAAATGCAGAAACATTCATTCAGTCTCTTTCTTGCCTCTACAGACATGCACCCCTACATCCACAACATACATGCACCCCACTAACATGGCTTTGCTGGACCTACTAGACTTACCTGTTCAGTGAGTACTCCCATAGACTCCCATAGGAGTGAATTGGTAATGGCTATCTTTTAACAGTGTTCTCTTTTTCCTCCTACCAAGACCACAGAGTTCAGGTTTCTCTTTGATCAGTTCAGTGGAAATATGTTTAATATTTCTCATATAGTTCAAGAAACAGTTTGAAATGTTTGGGATAAAAACATAGCACTGTTTTTGATGAGGGGACCTATCTCTCCTTCATTAGCCAAAATGAAGTTGAGGACAATCCTGTTTTTCATTTTCATTGTTTTGATGATCTTACATTATATGAGTAATGAAACCATTTATATTGTTCTCTGTGTTCTCTGGTCCTGTTGTGTTTGCTGTCTCCCATTGGGTGATTTCCATTCTATTTGTAGTCAATTTCTACTCAGTCATCTACAGCCAGCTGGACAGATACTATCTGAGTGAAGTCAGACGCACTATTCCATATTGAATTTTGACTGAGCAGTTTTTCTTCAAAGTCTTTTTTACAGCAGCTGTGTAAGAAACATGGGAATATCCTCTCCCCTTCACATAATGAAGGACATGAATACAAACCCAGCACTGCTTCTTCTTATGCCAATGGCATACTGGTTTAGCAAGCCTAAGTAAGAATTGACATGTCTATTTATTACATGGTACATGCAGAGTAGGTTACATAGTCCTAAAAATAAGCACAGCTGCTATGCACCCCCAAGGTCAGCTTTATAATCAGGAGGGTTTGGAGCAGTTTTATGAGATGAAATAGTCACTTTACTGGTTGACATCATTTTAGGAGAAACGGTTAATTTACTGGCTGCTCTTTTTGAGCAAAACAAATGCAAATGTTCCATTAAAGGTATGAGTTCAGTCCTTGATATACATCTCAGAATGCTTCTGTAGAACAAATGTGATCAAAGATGACTTTGGAGATGATGTTGTTAGTTCTTCAGTTACTGATCTTCAGCAGGATCTCTTTGAGGCTGGAGTTTCTTATTTTTTGTCAGAGGTCTCAGTTTTCAACTACCTGGTATGCATCCTGTATGATAAGCCTTTGCACATCATAGAGGTTGGGTTAGTTAAAACTGCCAGATAGGGTTCTTTCCTTCTAAGAGATAGTGCTGTATTCCTCTGGAACTCCCGGAATAGAACATTGTCATCTAGCAAAAATGGATCACAAGCTTCATTGGGACCTGTGGAAATACAATGTCACAATTACCTTTAATGTATGTGCTAAACTCAATAGAATATTTGATTGTAACATCATCACTTGATAGCAGTGTATTCTATCATGGTAGTGGCATGTTAGATACACTCATGGGGTGCCCCATCAGAATCTCATGTGGATTTAATTCTATTACATTGTGAGGGTAAACTCATTAAAGCTAATTAAACAACATAATTTCAAGCCTATCTCACTACAAATTTTTAGTGACTTGTTTTTCAAGATGCTGTTGTTTCTTTCTGCAAGTTCTGAAACTTATGGTCTGTATGGACAGTAGAACTTTTGCAGGTTAACATTTAGATCTATGTTACACTAGCTTAAGCTATTTGGGTCCTACCCCAGTGATTGTCAGCTTTCAAAGTATAAGGGCACCTGCCACATGCTTTAACATGTCAGGATCTCATTGGGGAGCTACAGTTTAAGGACAGAGTGCGTACAAATTTAGGCAGAGTTTTTTTACCGTAGAACTGCTCTCCTTTATCAGGCTCCATGAAACTTTTGTTTGGCTAGTGATCCTTCAAGCCTGGATAGATTAGTCTCCATTGGGAAAAAAACTTTGACTGAAATTTATTTTTCTGAGTAAAACTTGAATATCCATTTAATTCTCTACGTTTGATCTGACTGATGAGTCTTTGAAGCCGCTTGCTGGATCTGAACTAGCAAAGCTAGTGCTCCAGCCTCAAACTCCACGAATTTTTCTTCTCACAATGCACCTATCTTGAATAAGCTAGCCTTCCTCCAGATCTGTTCAAGCGTAATACCTACCTGCGTAGCTAGATGCTCCATTGTCTTTATAAAAATTTACAGCTGTTTACTGTTAGACAGTTGCTTTTATTTATTTATTTATTTTTTATTTTCAGTGCCAATTTGGACTCTGACGCCTTTTATTTACAATAACTTTAGATTGTAAATTATGTGCCTTTTATCACCCCTGATGTTTCATTATTGAGGCCTATTCTCTGGAAGCCCTCAGAGCTCCTAGAGCTCCTTAAGTAAGCTTTGTAGTATTTATTAGCATGTGATTTCTTGGTGTTTTTTCTGGTTGTTTATTGAAAGTTTCTTAACTTAAGTGCTGTTAGGTTGTTCTTTCCTGGTGTGGATTGATATTTTCATTGCAGGCTTTGACATGAATGATAAGAAGAAAGGAGAGAAAATCTTAAAACAATGTCTAACAATTCCCCCTCAGTATGGCCACAACATGTGTATCCACTCTCTGGGGTTGGCCACTTTGGTGTTGAGTGTTCTGTATGCAGGCTGTTCGGGCAGAAATTGCTGCCAGACAAAAGATACAATTAGAGATCAAAGGTCTCCTCCTTCCTGAATCTGAGGGAGATAAGACCAGGAAAACTCCTGAAAAAGCCAAGTTCTGAGACAAATAGGACAGACAGAAAGAAAAGGTTGAGAATAGGAAGACTGATGACAAGGCTTTGCCTTTGCCTCAGAAAGCATCAAAACAGATCTTCCCTGAAAAATCAGAATCATAGCCACCACCTTCAGCTTTATCTATCTTGGAGTCTGTCCTAATCTCAGACAAGTTGTCACTTAGGTGGCCAAACAGACCCCAGTCAAGTCCTTCAGGTCTATTAGAAGTGTTTTTAAAATGGAGTTGGATGGTATGATGAGTCCATACCCAAAAACTGAAAAATTCTGAAGCCAACAAAGGACAGGCAGTACTGGGAGGAAGGTCCCCTGGTGCATTCCATTACTGTGGTGTCAACTACTACTAAAAAAGAGCTGATTGAGGATATGGCCACCATCCATCCCCTCAACTGAGAGCCTTAGGAGGTGGATAGATTAGGGAGGTGAGCATTTGCTTTTGGCACCTTTTCAGGTAGGATACTGAACTGTGTCACCCACAAGAACAGATTTCACAGGGACCTAGAAAAGCAAGGATTAGAGACTTTGAAAAAAAAACTCCCCACACCAGATTCAAGGAAACAGCTGGAAATCACCTTGAATATACAACTCTCTTCATATGGCTCATGCACAATGTATCAGATGGAGCAAGCAAGGCAGTTTGGACAAGAATCTGAATGCAATGCCTCACCTAGTTCAAGTTATTTAATTCTGTGAACAATTTAAAGGTATCCTTTACAAACATCCAACAGCCAACAATACAAGACAGCACTCCGTCTTCCTGGAAATAATTTATTGATGTTCACAATTCATGCACTGGTTTTGGCTGCATAAGACTTCATCAGTGTAAAAAAACATTGTTACATCAGACCATTAAATACTTATGGTATTAAGCAACTCAGTTTCAGAAGGTGACAATACCGCAGAAAAAAAAATATTTCTTCTGCTGTGTTGTTACCTTCTGAAATTGAGTTGCTTAATAAAGGTTTGGGTTTTATTCCTGGTTACTCTGTATTGGAAGATGTTTTTGCTAAAGATGTGGTTGATTTTTGCTGGTTATTAAACCTTAGGCTGTTCTTTGATAAACAGGAAGAAAGTGGTCAGGATACCCAGAAATTTAGATTTAGGCCATCAAAATTCACACCACCTATGAACAAATATGTAGCCAGTTTTCAACAGAAGATTTTAAAAGATTTGCATTTTCAGTATAGGGAATTTAAGAAAATCCCTGGTTCAAATTTTAATAAAATGGAGTGGTTAGCACTCAAAAAATATATGAAATTAGGCAAATTGTGATAAATTAAGGCCAACAAGGGTGGCCAGGTGGTTGTTTGAGATTGGGCTGTGTGTTTTGCTGAAGCTAATGCCCAATTATCTGACCAACGATTTTATCAAAATATGTATTTAGACCCCACCCCTAAGTTTAAGGTTGAGACTGATAATTTTTTGAGAGACGCCTATGAGGAAGGGATTATCACAAAAGATGTATTGTGTCAACTGACAGTGCCAGATCCTATCAGGTAGTATTTTCATATGCTTCCCAAGATCCATAAAAATGCTAGGAGCCCACCAGGTAGACCAGTTGTAGCAGGAAATGGTTCTCTGATAGAGCCATTATCAGATTTGTTGTCATATTACTTAAAACCATTATTGGGATATATTAGATCTAAAATTCAAGACACGGCTGAGTTTTTGTCAGTTATAGAAGATATGCAGTTGGATTCAGGTTGGATTCTTTGCATGTTGGATGTGAAAGCATTGTACAATAGTATTCCACATTGGGCAGGATTAATGGGCATAGAGTACTGGCTAACTAGGGTACATATATATATATATATATATATATATATATATATATATATATATATATATATATATATATATATATATATACACTGTGTGGCAGGGTTCAATACCTTTCGGTTATGTTTAACAGAACATGTACTAATGAAAAATGTATTTTATTTCAAGGAAGAATACTATTTACAGCTTAATGGTACCGCTATGGAGGCATCATTTGCACCTATTTATGCTGACTTCTTTATGGGGTATTTGGATTAGCAATTAATTTATGATAACTCACACAATATATATTTGAAATCAATGGACATCTGGTGAAGGTAAATACCTGCTGGTTGATCTTGTGGTCAGATACTAGTTATTTATCAGAATTTGTGCAATACCTAAATGAGAATAAACGGGGTATACAATTTACTGAGCATCATGACTTGAGAAGTATTACCTTCTTAGATGTAGAGATACAGGTGGAATTAGATGGGACAATCAATAGTTGAGTGTTCCTGGAGGTAAATACTCTTTTGCAGGCCAACAGTTGTCATCCTTAACACATGCTTAAGAATATACCAAATGCACAGTTCCTTAGGATCAAAATAATCTGTTCTTTAGAGTCAGAATATGTTCAAGAAGCTGAAGATTTTGTTCGGAGATTTGTGGAAAGGGAGTATAACAGTACAGATGTCCACAAAACATTATGCTCCATCCAAGACATAGATAGAAAGCAGCTTTTAAAATATAAGTCTAAAAAGGTGGCAGAGGGACCTCTTAGGCTAGTTCAAATTTTGGAAATAATACAAAATCTTTTATGGATCTTGTGAGGAAATATTGGCATATATATTACTTTCAGATGAAAATCTAAGCGATACTTTACCAGCTGAGTGTTTATTTATATTTAGGCATGGAAAATCTTTAGGGGACTGGTTCAATTATTATAAAAAGGACACTGAGGTAGGTCCAACTACTGGTCAATTGTCCCATGGAGGGCATCTAATTAGAGGATGCCAGCCTTGTGGACACTGTAATAACTGTAAATATGTTAGTAAAACTGCACATTTTTCATCCACTAATACTTCAAAAGTTTTTGACATTTGAATGTTTGGCATTTCAAACACAGACTGGGTGATATACCTAGCTACATGTAACTGTTCTGCATTTTATATAGGTCAGACTTCTCGACCTCTGAGGTTTAGGTTAACAGAACATATGAGTGATATCAGATGCAAAACAAAACTACTATTGCTTTATATAAACACACTCTGCAACATAGTACTGCTAAATTTTATTTTACAGTTATTGATAAAATTGGGTATAAAAGAAATAACAAAGGTGGATGGCATGAACTACTGGATTAAAAAGAAAAAAGGTGGATTATCAGGTCAGGGGGCTTGTTTCTACCAGAGTTAAATGATTGTTTGTGATTGACCAATGGGGTGTAAGTATAAAGTATTTAATGGTCTGATGTAACAATGTTTTTTTACACTGATGAAGGCTTATGCAGCCAAAACCGATATGTGAACTGTGAACATCAATAAATTACTTCCAGGAAGAAGGAGTACTGTCTTGTATTGTTGGCCGTTTAATTTTATAAGAAGACTGAGCACCTGGTGACTGTACCTGCACAGAACTTGGTTTCTTGATCCTTTACAAACATCCCATACATTGTTTCTACCATTAAGGAATGCATGCAAAAATGTGAGCTGGATGGCTTTTAAATTGCCAGAAAAAAATTAGTGCTCAGTTTAAAAGTATGTCACAATCTTCAGACAGTCTGTTAAAATCCTGAAGTGGAAATTAATAAGACATCAATAAATTTAAGAAAATGGAAGTTTTTTCAACAAAGGGAACTTATCTGCCCAGCAAATGAAGGCACAAGCCAACCATCAGTCCTCAAAAATCAGAAGAGCGTAGTCTTCGGTGGCAGTAAAGCTCTGAAGATCTTCATGCCCATACTTGTCTTTCAGTCAGCTCAACTCAAGCTGCTTGACAGTTTGGGAACATAGAATGTGCCCTGAAGTTTGGAAGCTAGCCGACCATTATGTCCTTGGCAGGATATAACCCATAAGGCTACTGCAATAGTGATCATTCAAGCATCTACTGTTATGATAAGTTCAACTTACCTGTTCTTTCACTGGCATCATGTAGACTTTGCAAAGCCTTCTTTAGAGGAGTTGTTCTTCTTAGGCTGCCAGTGAAACAACATGCTCCTCCTTGGGATCAAAATTTGATGCTGAAAGCTTTATCACAGCTGTCTTTTGAATCTGCTTCTTCCATTGCCTTAAAGTTCCTGTCATTGAAAATCATTTACATAGTGGCCATCACATCAGTTAGGAGAATATCTAAATAAATACCCTTTATATTTTTCAGTTCATACCTCAGTTTTTCAAAGCCAAGTGTCTTCTGAATCTAACCTACACCAAACAATCCACTTTCTGGTGTTTTTTTTTTTACTAATCACTCCAACAAGGGAGAATACACTCTTCACACTTTAGGCATTCTCATACAATTGAGAGTCTATCTGCATCACTCAAAAGTATTCATGAAGGATAGCTGTCTGACTGTATCACCTTAATTTATATCAGCCATAATGAACTGCTATCAGCTAAACCGAGAGCTCATTCAACACATCCTATGCCTACGTCTACAGCCTTTTTCAAGAATTCATTGATTGATGACATTTGTGCTGTAGTTACCTGGTCCACAATGCATACCTTTGCAAAGCACTATAAGCTGGATTCATTTTAAGTATCCATCCTCAAAGATCTTTTGTGAGTACGCCCAGTTGTTTCAGTAGCTAGGGAGTCTGACCCATCTGTCAGATCAGACAGACAGGATGAAATGGGTATTTCAGTGAAGTACTTATAATTTTTAAGAATAAGGGTGATGTGCAGAGCTGTATTAACTACAGAGGGATTAAATTGATCAGTCACAGCATGAAGTTCTGGGAAAGAGCTAGGTTAAGAAGGGATGTGATGATTAGTAATCAGCAGCATGGTTTCATGCCAGGAAAGAGCACTACAGATGCGATGTTTGCTCTGAGAGTGTTGATGGAGAAGTACAGAGAAGGTCAGAAAGAGTTGCATTGTGTCTTTGTGGATTTAGAGAAAGCATATGACAGGGTGCCTAGAGAGGAGATGTGGTATTGTATGAGAAAGTCGGGAGTGTCAGAGAAGTATGTAAGAGTGGTACAGGATATGTACGAGGGTAGTGTGACAGCGGTGAGGTCTGCAGTGGGAGTGATGGATGCGTTTAAGATGAAGGTGGGATTACATCAAGGATCAGCTCTGAGCCCTTTCTTATTTGCAATGGTGATGGACAGGTTGACAGATGTGATCAGACAGGAGTCCCCGTGGACTCTGATATTTGCAGATGACATTGTGATCTCTAATGAGAGTAGGGAACAGGTGGAGGAGACCCTGGAGAGATGGAGATATGCTCTAGAGAGAAGAGGAATAATGGTCAGCAGGACTAAGACAGAATATATGTGTGTGAATGAAAGGAAGGATAGAGGAATGGTGAGGATGGATTAGTTTAAATACTTGGGATAACAGTTCAGAGTAATAGTGAGTGTGGAAGAGGGGTGAAGAAGAGAGTACAGGCAGGATGGAGTGGGTGGAGAAGAGTGTTAGGAGTGATTTGTGACAGACAAGTACCAGTAAGAGTGAAAGGGAAGGTCTACAAGAGGGTAGTGAGACCAGCTATGTTATATGGGTTGGAGACAGTGACATTGACAATAAGGCAGGAGTCAGAACTTGACGTGGCAGAGTTGAAGATGTTAAGATTTGCACTGGGTGTGACGAGGATGGACAGGATTAGGAATAAGTATATTAGAGGGTCAGCCTAGGTTGGAAGGTTTGAAGACAAAGTCAGAGAGGCAAGATTACATTGGTTTGGACATGTGCTGAGGAGGGATGCAGAGTATATTGGGAAAAAGATGCTAAGGGTGAAGCTGCCAGGTAACAGGAAAAGAGGAAGGCCTAAGATAAGGTTTATGGATGTGGTGAGAGAGAACATGCAGGTGGCTGGTGTGACAGAGCAAGATGCAGAGGACAGGAAGAAATGGAAACAGTTGATCTGCTGTGGCGATCCCTAACGGGAGCAGCCAAAAGAAGAAGAAGAAGAAGTTAAGTACTTACCATAATGCTGGATCCTTCCACCCCTCTCCATCTGATACTACATTCCTCCCACCACCCTGCTTTCATTGCTCCATCTGAAGAATCCAAAGGTGTTCATGTTCACTCTGACCTATTCTAGGTAACAAACTCAATCTGAGGGAAACGTAGTCACAACAGGTACATTGTGGGAGGAAAAATATGAGGAGCTTAGACAGGAGCAATAGCTTTGTCTGCTCAAATTCTGCAGGTGGCCTCTAAGACCCATCAGTCATAGCAGGTGGACATGAATGAAAGGATTCCGGGTTATAGTAAGTATATATATTTTCTGACTAAAATGTTGTTGTGCTAGGAAACTGAATGTTTTTATGGACTAGCATTGTATTTCTAAGGAAGTTTTTGTGTGCAAATGCTTATGGAAACTTTTTGTGTACGTAATTATATTATTTGATAGAATTTTCATATTGGTTTTGTAGGTTTGTGTTTTTTCTGTGGGATATTATGCTTTTGGGGGATTGTCAGTAGTTTACTTACCTCAGTATCACTTGATATTCATCATTCTCATTACTACAATAGATGTTTGGCAATATGAACTGAGTCCTGCCCACGACACAACAGTCCAGTTTCTAAAAGCTCCTGCTTCCTCCCACACCCTCACTGTGACTATCGATTGGTTAGCCATGTTCATAGGTTCATACTAGGCTATCTGCCCTAGAGCATTTATAAGCCTAGCCAGAATGTGTTTGGCTTTCGCCACCCATTTTAAATTTATTTTGCTATGCTCTTTTTCGAGGTTAGTATACTGTGCCTCTGTCTAACAGTGACACAGAAGTGACACCCGGGGTAAACCTACGATCTTCCATCCACTCATCAAGATTCCTCTTGAAGAGAGTCAATGAGGGACTCTGCCTAACCTGGACTGGGATTTTATTCCAGAGTGAAGGGAGCCTCTGGGTTATGAATCTGTCCCTCCAGCATGTCCTATTTATTTCAGTGCTGAGTTTCAAGTCTCTCAAGCACATAGCTCGATGGGATTTGGATTTTCTAAGGTGCAGCATGTCCATTAATTCCGGGTTGGACATGGCTTTATACGTCAGGCACAGATCGCCTCTGAACAGGCTGTATGCCACTGAGTAGAGCTGGAGTTTCTTTAACCGGGCAGCATATGGCATGTGTTTGAGCCCTTTGATCCTCTTGGTGAGGTACTTTTGGGGTCTTTCCAGTTGCTGCAGGTGTCTGGTAAGGTACATCCCAAAAGGGGCATTGTACTCAATTATGGGCCTGATGAGGGATGAGTAAAGAGGCACGATGACCTCCCCTGATCTAGATGTGAATCCCTTCATGATTAGGTGGGCTATATAAAATGTTTTTTTAACCACTTTGGCCACGTGGTTGTCAAATGAGAGATTGCTATCAACTTGGGTTCCCAGGTCCCTAATTACTTCTCTGCACTTAATGGATTACCACCTATGTGGTAATTTGCGGGCACTTTGTTTTTGCCAAAGGGGATGACTATACACTTTTTGGCATTTAGCTTGAGGCCAAGGCTCTGGCACCAGTTGTCTGTTTCTATGAGGCCCTTTTGGAGGATGCTTGTGTCGGCTACAGAGTCAATTATGGCGCCCAGTTTGCAGTCATCTGCGAACTTGGTCAGCCACAGTCCTTCTGTGTTGGCCTGTGCCTCCGAGAAATATATACCGAACAAGAGAGGTCCCAGGACTGAGCCTTGTGGGACACCACTTGTAACTGGTTTAGCGTCTGACATGGCTCCAGCAATTCTAACCATGTGGGTTCTGTCCTTGAGCCAGTTTAGACATAGGGGTTTATATTTAAGCTGGTGAGCTTGTCTATAATGCCCGAGTGGGGTATTGTATCAAAGGCTTTTGCGAGGTCCAGGTAGGCTGTGTGGACCACCTTCCCCTCGTCAATGGCCTTGGTGACTGTTTCAAAGAAATCAACTGGGTTTAAGAGGCAGGATCTGCCCTTAACAAAGCCGAACTGGGTAGGATCCAGTGTGTGTAGGTCCCCAATATCTTTATTTATGAGGTCCATGATGATCCTTTCCATAGCTTTGCAGACCAAGCTAGTCAGGCTTATGGGGCGATAGTTTCCAGGATCCGTTGAGGCATCACCTTTATGGAGAGGGACCACTGTTGCTGTACGCCACTCTTTGGGCACATATCCTGTAGTAAGGCTGAGATTGAACAGTAGTTTTATGTTTGGGTTAAGCTCTTCTTGGAGTTCATGTAGGATGCAGCCCAGGACACCGTCTGGTCCCATTGATGCTGTGTTTTGCTTTGGAGAGGGTGGCTCTTACTTGAGCATCTGAGATGTCAGGGGGGCAGCACTCTGCTGGGATAGATATTTGCCCTTTTGGTGGGGAGGGGGGGGGAGAAGTTTGCGCTGAACCTGTCAGCTAGGATGTTGGCAATGTCTGTGGGTTCGGTGTATTTTTTGTCATTTTGGACTAATTCTGAGTATATCTGGGAATTACCACCCAGGTTCCTAACATAACTAAAGAAAGCCTTGTGATTATCCTTAGTGTCCTGTGCAATTTTTCTCTCGAAGCTGGCCTTAGACAATTTTATGAGTGCCCGTAGTTTTTTGCTAATACTGATCAGTGATGCCTTCCCTTTTTGTGATTTTGCTCTGTCATTTAGTAGCTTCCTCCTTCTAGTGTATAGTTTGTTTATGGCTGGGGTCCACCAGACAGGACGTCTGCCTTTGGAGGTTTGGGTCTTGGTTTTATTTGGGATTGCATGATCCATGCATTCCTGAAGGTGTTCATAGAATGCGTTTATAAAGGATTCTGCGGTCTGGGCCATATTTTCCACAGGCCCGGGGGCTTTGAAGGATTCCACCTCGGTTTTGAGGAGTCTGAAATTTGCTTTAGAGAAGTTTTTCTCTGTGGTTTTCTGGGCAGGGGGTGGGGTCGGGATGTGAATATCCAGTGAGATTAGTTTATGGTCTGATCTTACCAGTGAGGGATACACTTCTGGTCTGGAGCATAGAGCCCCCATGTTGGTGATGATCAGGTCCAGTATATTTTCCCCTCTTGTGGGAGTTATAACAAGTTGTTCCATAGCATTTGAGTTTATAAATTCTAGGAACCTTTGGGCTAGGGTGTTGGAGTTAGAGTAATGCTCCCAGTCTATGTTTGGGTAGTTGAAGTCGCCCAATATAATGGTGTTTGGAGAGACCTTCATATTTTCCAGTGTTCTCAGGAAGGCTGAATGGGGTTCCTGGGTTTGGGAGGGTGGTCTGTAGCAGGCTATAAACTGGAAGGCAGTTTTACCCACTGTTAGTTGCACATGGATAGTCTCTGATGCTTGGTGCTTTGCCACCAACCTGGAGGTGTGGGTATCTTTGATGAATATCGATACTCCCCCTCCTTTTGTGATTCGGTCCAAGTTTTGGGGCTGAAAAGCATGGTATGAGGTATAACCTGGTAGTGCTGGGGTGCTCTCAGGAGCCCTGAACCAGGTTTCTGTTACTGCACAGATATCAATGTTCTCCATGCTAAGGAGAGTTTCGAGTGCGTGCATCTTGAGGTTTAGACTTCTGGCGTTGAGTAGCATTACTCTTAGTTTCTTATCCCTTGTGATGCCTATGGAGGTGGGTTTGTCTTTTGAGCCTTGCCTAAAAAAGGCACTATGGGGGTAGCAAGAGCCTTTGCCAATATCCGAAAGCCCAGGGGTGACAGGTGCAAGCCATCCCTAGCGAAGCATTGTGGCTTGTCAAGCATATCATCCCAAGCTGACAGGCATTGGATCCCCTTTGAATGACACCAGTACTTAAGCCAATTGTTGAAATTGATCATCTTGTCTTCATACTGTGGCATCATTCTTGGTGAGGGTAAGATGCTACTCAAGGTCAGGGTCATACCGGCCTGGGCTACATGCTCAGAGAGCTCCTCTATGTCTCTTTTCATGTAGTCCAGGGAGGTATGTCTCAGGTCATTCACACCAGCATGGACAATGACTGAGTCATATTTGTACTTGGAGTGACCTGAGTGCTTGTGTTATGTGGCATATCCTAGCGCCTGACAGGCTGCTCACCGTGACCCTCTCCTTGCTCTGCCTGGTGAGCGGGACGTCAGTGTGCCTGATGATAGAGTCACCTATTACAAGTGTATCAGGTGTGTTGTTTAGTCTTAAGGGCTGTGACTGTTTGGCACACTGGCTTTGTGAGATATGTGTTGCACATGTTTTGTTTTGGGGTAGCAGTTGCTTGGGTGTCTGCTTTGGAGGTCTCTGCTGCTTAGGTAGATCTTTATTTAGAGCCTCCGAGTATGTTTTTGTGTGATTATGTGTTTGGTTTGCTGTCGTGGTAGGTCTATGTGAGACTGGAATTGTAGTGAGTGTGGTTTCCTTCTCCTCCTGACTGGTTATGCCAGTACTGAGTTGAGAGAGCTTAGCCTCCGGTTTGGCTATATGGTTGCATCTCTCACCTGTGTTGGAATTTGTTGGGAGGAGGCGAGGGTTGTCTGTGTACATGAGGCAGTTGTAACATTTCCTCAAAATTCCCAGATTCACCAGCTGGACCTGAGAGGAGATTGACAACTGACCTTTGGACATGCTAGAATAATATTGGGAATTCCTTTATAATTGAAAACAAGGGCCAGTGGGGAGTGAGGGTGTAGTGCTTTTAATTTTTAGTGCTGACTTATATAATTGCTTTAGTGAGCAAGTGCCAGGTAACTTAAGTGCAATGTGTTACAGGTAACTTAAATGCAAAAATGACAAACAGTAACTTTCTTTCAAGTGAAACAAGGAAGTAAGTACAGTAAGCAATGCAGATATCACTAGTGTTCCACAGAAGCACTAAGAAGCCGCGTATTAGGTGGAATTAGCATTCCAGGGAAATAACAAGCAAACAAACAAAAAGCATATAAACAAAGCTAGATTCAGCAGGCCTGGATCTTGTCTATGCTACAGCAAACAAGGTGTACCAATTTCAGTAAGATACAGTTCAAATATTCAGGCACTATAAACCTTTAACCAGAAATTCCCAGCTCAGAAGGGCAGAGTCAAGCCTCTTCTCCCACAAGAGTGCAGACCACAAACCTTCTTAATGTAAAATAACTGGCCTGAAGCCCAAGTGCTTAAACCAGAACTAATACACTTTAAGAATAACAGACACTGGGCTCTCAATCAGCAGTTCCCAACTTAGAAGGATGAAAGCTACCTGTCCTGCCACCACAGTGCATGCCACAAACCTTCCTAATGTAAAACAACTGGTCTGAAGCCCAAGCGCTTAATCCAAAAGACTTAGAATGATAGCTACACTTTAATCAAGTTACTACCAAGCAGTAATAAGTACAATTGAAATTAGCAGGAGTGAAATTAGCAGTTAGAGTGAAGCTTTGTTCAGTACTTTCTTGCCACCTTGTGAAGAAGCATCTCAGAGACTTCACTAGAGCAGCAGATGTCTGGCAGATAAGTCCCCAGTGGGGAACCCTTCCACACAGCTTTATTTCCATATTAAAAAAATTACACTTTTTTTTTAATTTGGGAGTTTAAGTGGTATTTCTTCTAAAAAATGCTGTACCTTTGGATATCAGAATTTTCCTATCAGGAACAGTTATTTTAGCACTTAATTAATTTGGGATGATTTTTGTATGAAAATATACTGCTTGTATAAACTTTGATTTATGCTTTACAAAGTTTAGCTTCAGGAGGTGTTTTGAACGGACAGGGTTTATTATGGGGTATGTCAGCGCTTGTGTACACTGTGTGACAATGTAACTGCCATTTTTTTCTTTCACTCTGCTTTTGTTTTCAAAAGGTTTCTGACAGGAGTTTAGTGTGCTGCTTTCTACGTTGCTCTGATAGGAGACTGTGTAATTGATGGTGAGTGTGCTGCTTATGGATGCCTTTAACAATTTACCTTTTGAATGTGCCACAAGGTGTAAGTGAAATGATCTTAGAAAAAGAGGCTACATAATGTAGAGTTCAAATCCAGTTTACAGGTATTTTGAGTTGAGGTGGTAAATAAAGTATTTACCTCACAGGCACACGGTACAAGGTTTGATTCTCACCTTTGAAATAGAAAATGGCTAGCCTTAAAAAGGCTCACAAGGTCAGATGGCCTAATACTTATGAACCTAGTCTGATCGTAACATGTCTACTTAGATAATTTGCACATGAATCAGAGGAGATCTATTTAAAAGGGATTGAGGGTTAGCATAATGGTTAAGGTAATTACCTCACTGACACAAGGTACAGGGTTTGATTCTCACATTTGAAAAGGAGATTGCTTAGGTTTAAAATGGACCACAAGGACAGCTAGCCTAATACTTAGCTATGAACATGTGATTGATTCTTTCCAGCAATGTGGCCTGCCTTTAAGATTTCATCATTGCTTACAGCATGGATATCTTTCCCATTCCTCCTGTTCAAACTCCTGCTGTACTTGCAATGAAAAAAACAATTTGTTAGATAGCTCTTGCTGACAGTGGGGGCTCAGTGAACACCTCAGCCAACAGTGAGTGAATCTGTAGTGACTATTTTTCATTCCTCAGACCACTTATTTACTGCTCCAGTTTCCTCTGTTGTAGTCCTTTCAGCCACCGCAAACTGGGGTCAGCCATGTCCTCATTGGCTCTTCCAGTGTTCGATCTTGGCATGAGGCAACCATCGTCTATGGGTCAGGGAGACTATCCAGGAGATGTTGCATGGATAGCCATAGAAAGAGACATCTACACAGGGCAGAAGTGCCTTCCCTTAGTCAGTCTCCATCAAGAGTTATTCCTGCAAAGGAAAAAAAAGATTAAACACTGTTCCTCTCAAAACATAGTGTATGTTAGAAAAGATGATTTTCTTACCTTACCCAGGCAATTATTACAGGCTGTTAATCCTGGTGCTTATAAATTCCTGCTTAAAAATAATGTTAGCAGAGAAATTCCTGAGGAAAATGTGTCAAAGGATTTTGATAAAGACAGAAGAGCTTCTTCTCTGGCAAATTCCTAAGCAAAATTTTCTTTTTCAGAGAAAATATAGACCTTATAATCCCTTTAGAGGATGTTTTTTTTTTATTAGACAATACTCCAAGATGAATGGGGTGTTTTATTTGGGAACAGATGAATGTTCTCCACAAGTGAGGAGATATTATGATATGTTAGAAGTAGATATGCCTCATTCCACTCCCATATCTCCTACTGTACCGGCCTTGGTGGATGTATTTAATACTGCCTGTAATAATCCTGATTCTCAACCTTCTATTCCGAAAAGTCAGACTTTATAAAGTTTCTCAAAGTAAAAAATATATATTCCTCATATTGATCGCTGCTGCAGTACCCTAAGCTATACGGGTTATATCCTGCATAGGATATAACAGCTGGCCATCTACCAAAGCTCCAGGGCACCTTCCACACACCCAAACCATTGGTCAGCTTAAGATAAGCTGACTAAAAAGACAGGTTTGGCCGCCAAGCCATTCAGAGGTTTCCCGCCACTGAAGAGAGTGCTCCTGTCTGAGCTTCACAGGATTGATGATCAGCTTGTGCTGTTCTGTTGCTGGGCAGAAAGTTCCATTTGGGGAAATAACATCCACATATTATTTCTAATGTTTTAATTTACTTTCCTCTGTGTGCAAGTGCATTGTAAGGTAGGAATATGTGTTTTTGTTTACTATAATGCTACTTTGCTGTACTTTAAATGGGAGCACACTTTTGTGTTTGACAGTTTAGTTTAAAAAACGTTTATTCTGTAGATAAGCTATGTTTGAATTAATTTTGGGGGCTGGTAAACTGTAATAAGCTGCGCTTTACTGAGTTTTTGTTAGGAAAAGTGACTTTATACTAGTTTTGAATTTTTACCATCTTGTGCTGCTTAAGGACAGATAGTTAATTTTTCTCTCAGATTTCTGATTCAGACTCAAGATTCTTGTTATCTGACTACCTTTCAATTATTCTGTTTCTCTGAGACTATATCTAGAATGTGCCAGATATTTCAATAACAGAATATTAAGGTTTCTCAGTCGCTCAGAAATACTATTAAGTGTTACAACGGGAATTCCCAGAACCTCCTTGCACCCTCAGTGCTTCCAGCATTGATGGATGTGTTTGTCACAGCCTGTGATTTCCCTGATAGCCAGTCAGCTGCTCCTAAGAAAGCAGACAGAATGTAAACTGTTCCTCAGTCTTTGAAATTTCTATACACATATCCCAGACCAGACACAGCAGCTACAGATGTAGCCATTCCAGCTGCTTTCAAGCATTTTGTTAGTTTTAATCCTTCCCCTTCTGACAAGAATGATAAAACAATTGATATGTTTGGGGGAAAGTGTATGCTTCTGAAACTTTAATTTTTAAAATTTTCAATTGTCAGGCTAATATGTTAGCATTTATTCTGATTAATTATGAATAAAATTTTATCTGCATTTCCTTCCTGTGAGAAGAATCTGCTCTGTGTGTTTTTTTTATTTAACATTTGTTTACCAGGAAAGTCCGATTTGGAGCAAAGCCAATTTTCAGCGGAGGCCCGGGGAGAAACACTCCAGATGCATGTCTTTGTAATTTGGGAAGAAACTGGAGCACCCAGAGGAAACCCACATGAACACAGGAAAGATATGCAGACTCTGCATAGAAGGCACCCCAGCCGAGAATTTAACCGGAGAACCTCTTGCTATGAGGTGGCAACACAACCACTGCACCACTGCGCTAGGTTAGTTTCTTTTATTTGTCAGGTCACTACTTATTGTTTAAAGTGCGTTTCTGATTGTAAATACTACATCCAGGGCTGTTGCCACTAGCACTCTACTGAGGATGCTTGCCTGTCTGTGCTCTCAGAACCTCCCAGAGGAGGATAAAATGAGACCTTTGGATAGAGATTTAGTTTTTGGACCTTCTGCTGCAGAGAGTATTAAAAATATGATGAGATGGGGTAAGCTGAAACATGGAATCTCTCAGATTTTCAGACCTCCTTCTTTAAATGTTCCAAGGGTTTTTCTGTGCCCTCATCTAGTTTTGGCAAGAAACAAAAACACTAAGGTATAACATTATTTAATTCTATCTTCCTCAGCAGCCTAAGTACCCATGCCCCCATAAGAACAAAAAGGATCAAGTCTTACCCAGTCCCATGGCTAATTAGGCAAAATAAACTGATAATGAATGAAAGGGACAAAGCTTGGAAAGAATGAAAAAAACAAAACAAAAGCTCACACCCATTAAACGTTAAACAATTAAGAAATTTAACTAAACAAAAAATCCAATTAGACAAAAAACTATACTATACCAGTCAGGAAATATAACCACTTTAAAAGTCTCAAACTTTTCTATTAACCAACTTTTACGTCCAGGACAAACCAGCCAAACCTCCCCCTCTCTTGGTGCAGATACAGAATGTATTTCCTCAAGTTTTAACAAGCATTTCGTTCAGACAGTTACTTCCCTCCTACAAAATAGTACTATTACAGCTGATATAAATGTACAATCAGACAACAGTTCCAATTATTTTTATTTTAACCCAGTCCCCATCTCTACCATCAAAAAACTACCACACCAACTTAAATCTAACACTTTCTCCCCAGATAATCTATCATCTACATATCTAAATATCGCACCTAATGCTTTAGCTTTGACAGTCTGTATATTCATAAAGGAAGCTATGTATCCAGTGTATGAAAGAAATCATATAGTCTTCCACTGCATAAAGGAGGCAATTCTACTGACCTCTCCAGCTACAGATCGATCAGCATACTATTACCCCCATTCAAAATTTTAGACAAATGCATATGTGCCCAGCTCCTTAAGTTCCTTCTAGATAAAGAAGTTATGTCACCAACTTAACATGGTTTTTGACCACACCACAGCACTATCATTACCCTACTTAGTTTTACATTTTTCATAAACCATCACAGAAATAATTTAGTACCTGCAGTTTTCTTGGACCTTTCAAAAGCTTTCTACATAGTCTCCTAAACTATACTCATCCACAAGCTCTCTGCTCTTGGATTTGACATCTGTTCCCTCATATGGTTTTAATGCTGCCTCAGTGGATGATACCAATCTGTAAAATGGATCAACTCTTTCTCTTTTTACATACCTATAACTGTAGGAGTACCTGAAGGATCCATTCTTGGCCTTGTTCTTTATACTATCTTTTTAAATTACTTCCATAAAGCCAGAAAGCATGCTAATAGAGTGCAGCATGCTGATGAATCTACTCGTATGTGCCCTGCCACTAACACTGACAAACTACAAAAAAAATCACTCAAGAATCTCTTACATTTATTGAAACCTAGCTCTCAAAGTCTCAACTCTGTCTAAACACAAATAAATCAAAATTAGACCTATCCTTTCCCAAACAGCATACCAGACTAAAGCCCCTATTTACAATGACCTCTTTAAACTACACCCAGATTGAACTAGTATCTCATAGAAAATTGCTACGTGTTATAACTGATGAAAACTTGAAGTCCAATGATTCACATAAGGGAAGTAATAAAAAAACACAGCAAAAACTTGGAGTAGTGTACAGGATCAAATCCTATCTTACTTCTGCAGCTAGGATACATCTAGCCTCTATGCTTTTATTCCTAAATTCCTCTATGCTTCCCTTATACTGATCAATTTGCAGGCCACACTATGTCTCATGTTAGACCAATGTTACCACAAAATGGCTAAAATTGCTACTAATCTGTACTACAAATCTCATCAGTGCCTGGCACTTAAACAACTCTCCTGGCTTGATCTACTGCACTGTCTACATTTCATCCAACTAGGACCTGCACATAAGTGCCTTAATAAACCTGACTGTTGCCCAACCCTAGTAAATTTATTATAACTTACTCACAAAACAGACCACTACATTCCACTGACCAAGCTCTTCAAATGACTAAAACATTTAAAAGAGTTGCGGATTCCCTATGCGTTGACAAAATATGGAGTTCCTTGCTACTACCACTCAAACAACTCTACAACCATAGAAAATTTAAATTCCATCTCAAAAATACCTTACAGACAACTGGCACTGCTCCTGATTTACTCCCTGATAACGTCCCATCCCCTGCTCCTACCATCTTGTTTCTCACTGGCACTTCACTCCACTCTAGCCATCCCTCTTTCACTAGTTCTTTTCCACCAAAATAGTTTATCAAGTTTGTCTCAATCTCTCTCTCTCATTCTGTAAGCCCTCCTACAAAATAGCTACATTATGTATAATTATATCTAAGAAGTCTACACAAAAATCTTTCCTCTTGTCTGTTTCTATACTCCACCAGCTGAATTGCAGATAAGTGCAACTACCTTCTGTAACATAGGAGTACACCGAAAAGACATAATTTGAACTGTATTATGCTTCTGTTGAACCACATACCTGGTTGCACCAATACTGCACTTGTGAAGATTTACCCGCTGTATGCAATATCACATGTAACTGCGGTGGTGGTGCTGCGGTAGCATTGTTGCCTCACAGTAAGACGTTGTCCTGTTTGATTCTCAGCTAGAGCGTCTTCTGTGTGGAGACATGCGTGAATGGGCGTACCTTCGGTAAAGGTTGTGCATCAGGGCCGGCAACTTGGCACGTAAAAATCTACTGCAAATCATTAGCGGACCAGAGTTCCGCTGTGGCAACCCCTAACCGGGAAAAGCTGAAAGACACAACATGCAATACCACATGTAATAATCACTGCATAAAAAAAACAAATATAATTTCTACCTGTAACTGGCCAAATGCCATTACTTTTCTGATGAACTTTATTGCACTACTAATTGTAAGTTGTATGTAATAATATTTTCTTTATTATTTTTCTTTTTCTAATGAACAACTGTATTTATGTAATTTTACTATATATTCAAACGCTGTTTTTACTGCATTTTTTGTGGAGCTTTTCTCCCCGGACCTCCAGTGAAAAGAGGTCACCTCCATGTATCTATTCAGACATTACTGGTAAACATATGCTGCTAAATAAATAAATAAATAAATACACAGTCTCGGCAAAATGCTGGTAAGCTGACATTTAAAAACAATGGCAGGAAGGTTCTAAAAAGAAAGCAGGAACCCATCAGAATAAAGGACAGTCAAATAAGTCAGAATAACTATGTAAGGGCCCCTGACCCCCAATCCCCACCACCACCAATTCTGGCAGTCCCTTATCCCTTCCAGAAAGCCTGAATCTCCATTTCTTTCTTTGGCAACAGATTGTTTCAGACAAATGAGTTCTGAGACTGATTCAGCAAGGTTACAAAAAAAAGTAAAATCTGAAAGGTAAAAGGAAGAAATCTCTCCTTTCCAGGGAATTATTCCACATCCACCAGACCAAACCTCGTCCTTATGTTCCCTAAAGCACATTTTTCTCTGAGTAGTAGAAACAGTTTCTCCTTCCCAGCTGGGAGGATATTTTTATTCAAGAATGTTTATGGTGTCAAAGAAAGAAAATGCCTGGAGACCAGTTCTGGACCTTTCTCTCTTAAACCAGTTTGGGCACCACTGCTTCAGTGACATTTTAGGTCATCTGCTAAGGTAACCCAGTAATGGCCAGCTTTCAAAAGTTGAGACTCACTGCCCTCTCTTTTCCTTTGACAGCTAATAGATAAGCCTTTAGGTGTCACAGGAACTGAGTGTTCAGTCATTATCTGCCATCCAAAGAAAAAGACCCTCAGACTGTTCACAAGGTCCAGTGCTTTTTTTTCCAGCCTACTACTCGGATAAGGCCCATTTGGGGACCCCCTTCCTCTCATTACTTCATATTAAAGAAAGCTCATATGAGCAAATCCCACATTACTGAGACAAATTAGCCGAAACCACATAAGCCGGAAATTTAAATGTACGAATCCCATATAAGCGAAAATATGCTACTGACGTGTCAGTCACAGCACTTTAAAAAAAATATTCACAGCAGTAAAAAAAAAAAACATATATATATATATATATATATATGGATCTACATTTTTAAATCGAAAGTACGGTTCATCGAACCATACTTCCTTGAACTTACTTCCCCAAAAGTGCATTCCATCGAAATGCACTTTCGTGGAATAAAAAGACAAAAACTAACTAAAAAAGTAAAATAACACACTAAACAGTGTTATGCAGGGGGGCAAGTCCCCCTGCACCCCCACCCCCCTTCTTTAATATTCTCACTCCGAGATCGTACTACAGTGGGGAAAGGGAATATTCCCTTACCCCCACTATACTATGATCTCAACAAAACTTTCCTTAATTGTACATCAACAGTATATGTTGATGTACAACTAAGGCAACATGCAAACTGCATGTTTTCCTTTTTATTTGTTTACTTTAGCGAAAGTGCATGTTCGACAAAATGCACTTTCGCTAAAGTAATTTTGACAAAGTATGGTTCGATGAACCGTACTGTTGATAAAATAAATAGGACCCATATATATATATGTATGTATATATATATATATATATATATATATATATATATATATATATATGTATGTGTGTGTGTGTGTGTTTATTTTAATAGTTTATTTATGTCAGTGTTTATGGTATTTCCTGTGGAAATTTTTGCTTGTAGTAGTGTTTATTCAACATTTGTCTTTGACAAATGTATGTTTTTACTGTTCTGAGGAAACTTTTAAGTATTTTTCTCTGAAGTACAGTGTGTAAGTGTGCTGTTAGACACTAAAGTCCTGCTTTTACTGTTATTACCTGCTTTATTTGTATCTTTTGACAGGAAAATATTGCAGAACTTGGATTTTGTCAGGATTTATACATCATTTACTATGTGTATGGCTCTGTTCTGTGTGTTTTTAACAATAGATCATAATTTTACCACTAATGAAGTTATTTGAATGTACTGTGGCATATTCTTTCTGAGAACAAAATATAGTTTAAATTGCTATTAAACATTGTTTTATAGCAGTTTAATGTGGTTGAAGTGTATGGAGCTAATTTTAACAATAGTTTTTTCACATTGTAAAATAATTCAGAACACATTTCATACTGTTTTTTGTGATAATAGCACAGTTTGGCAGACTTTGTTTTGTGGGGGCATACTATAAACAAATGTACTAACTGCTTGAATTTTTGTATATACTTTCTTGTAATAACTGGCAATCTAATTTTGAATGTACTTGGAGCCTTTCTCCCTGGGCCTCCATTGAAAAAAGGTTCAATATGGCCCAATGTACTTTCCCGGTTAACAAACTACAAATAAAATAAATAATAAATAAACAAACTTTAAGTGCTTATTGTGATATTTTATCCAGTACTGTCAGATTATTTCTCTCTCTCTCCCCTGACTTGATGAATCCTAACTCTGGTGCACGCTATCAAATCTGGTTACAGCTAAAAAGAAAAAAACAAAAACTAAAAATATGTCTCAGCTTATGATTAGTGATTCTGTTGGGGGCACTGCTTGGCCTGCAGACCACTTAACTTTTGTCTCACTTTCCTCTACTGTAGCTTTCTGAGCCACTATGGAATGGAAGTTAGACATATTTTCTGGGGCTGTTCCAATACCTGACACAGGCTTGGGAGAACCAACCCCATTAGGTGCAAAAGTAGTCTGGGTAAGAGACCACTTACAGATCTAATACTTTGTCCCCAGATATTTTATCTAGTAGTGGAGTTTACAAGAACAAGAAACAGAAGCTTTATCATACAGCTGATAATCACATTATAGCTGTTTACACAGCTAATGTGGTTTTCTTGGCTAATAATGTTCTGCAGACAGCTAATTCTGGTGGTTGTGTTCCCATACAGGGCAGTAGTGCTAGTTTGGCTAGAGCCCTTTCTGTTCTTTCAGAGAATGAGGAATCTGATGAGGGCAGTGGTGATTTCCTAGATGTCGCTGAACCTGGTCACTCTGAATCTTCTGAAGGTGAATCTGAGCTTAAGTCCAAACAAGTGTTCACTTTCTCACATATGATTGCTAGATTTAGTGATGTTTTCACTTGGGAGCAGTTGGGAACTACCCCAGATGTAGGCAGGGTATAGGACCTTACAGAGGAATTAATGCCCAACTCTGTGGCTATCTCTCACCCCCTTACCAGCCTTGGAAGATGTTTATAATGCTGTCTATAGGACATCAGTATCTATTCCAGCAGTCCTAAAAAGGCTCAGAGAAAATACAAGGTCTTCTCCAATATGACAGGTTTCTTTTTTCATATGAATGCTGACCCAGTTGCAGTCTCCCTAGCTACCTGCTCAAATAAAAAGACTTTGGCTTCATCTAATCCAGTGACCCTGATAAAGACGGAAAATGGTTAGATCTTCAGGGCAAAATGATGCCTCTTTCTAGTATTCTAGCCTTTAAAATGCTATATTATTGAGGTTATATATGTTAATCTATTTCACAGTGCGCATACCGTTTGGATGGTTTTACTGTAGCTTTATATAGAGCACAAGTCTTATATGAATAAAATTGTTTCTAATTTGACTCAGGTTTCAAAATATGCTTTGTGAGTATGCTTAGATATGCAGATATGGTCTTGAGAAATAATGCTGATTCTTGTGTTGTATTAAGATGGTATGCTTGGTTACATAATCAGAACTTCTCTGATGATTTAAAAAACAAGATTTTGAATGCACCTTTAATTTCTGAATTGATCTTTGGACCCTCTGTTAAATAGATTCTAAAAAGTGGGATGACAGAGGCATATTAGGGCATGGGGTATCTAGGGTGTTTCATATACTGATGTTCTTTCCAAACAAGGCATCTTCCTTCAAGGGGCAGAACAAACAAAAATCCAAGCCAAACAAAAGTCAGGGGTCCAAAAAGGAAATGGTAGGACAAGAATTCTTTAAATCGTAACAAGCAGGGTTCTTTTCTGAAAAAAAAAAAAAAAAAAAGATCTACCTCCTGCAATGGAATGACTGTGTCAATTCACCCATATCCGCCACCTGTTCTTCCTCCTTCCCCCAGGTTCTCTTTTTAAACCCTGCAGTGTGGTTGCAAATAGTCTCAGAAAACAGGTTGTGAGAATAATTTGGAGAGGATACACTTGACAATGAAAAGAAAAATCCTTCCCCTTTTAGGGGAATTCACTGACACCCACCAGACCAGACAGAGATGTTAGAGATTTTTCTTCTAGTGCGACATCACATGGTGCAAGCAGGGGTTATAGAACTAATGACTGTGATACAGAAAGGCAAAGATTTTACTCTAGAATCTTTTTGATATGAAAGAAATGAGCATTCTTAGAGACCTGTCCTAAATTTTATCCTTTTTAAACACCTTTGTAAAAGTTCCAAAATTCAGAATGCTCACCTTGCAGTCAGTCCTAATGTTGCTTCCAGACCACTGTGTTATGTTGATTCTGTATCTTGATGGTGCAGTGGTTAGCATTGTTACCTCACAGCAAAATGTTCTCTGGTTTAATTCTCAGCTGGGGTGCCTTCTGTGTGGAGTCTGCATGTCCTTTTTGTGTATGTATGGGTTTCCTGTGAATGCTCCGGTTTCCACCCACATTACAAAGATGTGTCTGGAGCATTTCTCCCTGGGCCTCCACTGAAAATTGGCTAGTTTCAAGTCAGAATTTCCTGGTAAACAAATGATAAATAAAAATAGATCTTAAGTAAGCTTATCATTCTATTTCTATTGTTCCTAAGTTAAGGAAATGTTTGAGATTTGCTTTGTCTGGCTTAAATTATCAGTGTTCTGCTTTATCCTTTGTGCTGTCTACTGCATCTGTTAACAAAGTGTCTGGGCCCCAGTGGTTGCCTATAGCAGAACCCTAGGCATCCATATTTTTCCTATTTAGAATAGATGCTGATTTGTGAAAATTCTGTGTCCAAATGCTTGAAGTCATTAAATAGGGTTTCATCCCACCTTTCCCACTTGGGCTTTAAATGGAACTTTCCTCACAACCTCTCAGAGAATTGTTTTCCTGTGATGTTTGATAGACACAGTAAAGAGGATGGTCTTCCATTTTCTTGGATTTCTCTCTTCTAAAAGTGGCCTCAGCATAAGAGTTCCTGAAAATTCTAGTCCTCATGGCATCAATAATACTCATGACAGCACTAACTTCTTATAGTGCCTGCATATTTGAACTGCTTCTTACTGAAATTGGTACACCTCGTTTGCTGTAGCATAGACTAGATCCAGGCCTGCTGAATCTAGCTTTGTTTGTATAACTTGAGCACTAATCCAGGCATTTTTTAAAGTATTCAGTTGTATTTATTACTGCTGGTAGTAACTTGATTAAAGTGTAGCTATCATTTCTAAGTCTTTTGGATTAAGCACTTGGGCTTCAGACCAGTTGTTTTACATTAGGAAGGTTTGTGGCCTGCACTGTGGTGACAGGACAGGTAGCTTACATCCTTCTAAGTTGGGAACTGCTGATTGAGAGCTCAGTGTCTGTTATTCTAAAAGTGTATTAGTTCTGGTTTAAGCACTTGGGCTTCAGGCCAGTTATTTTATGTTAAGAAGGATTGCGGTCTGCACTCTTGTGGGAGGAGAGGCTGGACTCTGCCCTTCTGAGCAGGGAATTTCTGGTTAGAGGCTTATAGTGTCTGCATATTCTAAGTGTTTCTTACTGAAATTGGTACACATTGTTTGCTGTAGCATAGACTAGATCCAGGCCTGCTGAATCTAGCTTTATTTGTATGCTTGTTGTTTGTTTATTTCCCTGAAACGCTAATTCCACCTAAAACGCGGCCTTTTAGTACTTCTGTGGATCCCTAGTGATATCTGCATTGCTTACTGTACTTATTTCCTTGTTTCACTTGAAAGAAAGTTACTGTTTGTCGTTTTTGCATTTAAGTTACCTGTAGCACATTGCATTTAAGTTACCTGGCACTTGCTCACTAAAGCAATTATATAAGTCAGCTCTAAAAAATTAAAAGCACTACACCCTCACAAACTCCCCTTGAGTACCTTGTTCCCCATTGGCCCTTTTTTCAATTATAAAGGAATTCCCAATACTATTCTAGCATGTCCAAAGGTCAGTTGTCAATCTCCTCTCCGGTCCAGCTGGTGAATCTGGGAATCTTGAGGCAATGTTACAACTGCCTCATGTACACAGACAACCCTCTCCTCCTCCCAACAAATTCCAACACATGTGAGAGATGCAACCATATAGCCAAACTGGAGGCTAAGCTCTCTCAACTCAGTACTGGTGTAACCAGTCAGGAGGAGAAGGAAACCACACTCACTACAATTCCAGTCTCACATAGACCTACCACGACAACAAACCAAACACATAAACACACAAAAACATACTCAGAGGCTCTAAATAAAAATCTGCCTAAGCAGCAGAGACCTCCAAAGTAGACACCCAAGCAACCGCTACCCCAAAACAAAACACGTGCAACACATAGCTCACAAAGCCAGTGTGCGGAACAGTCACAGCCCTTAAGGCTAAACAACACACCTGATACACTTGTAATAGGTGACTCTATCGTCAGGCACACTGACGTCCCACTCACCAGACTGAACAAGGAGAAGGTCACGGTGAGCTGCCTGTCGGGCGCTAGGATCCGCCACATAACACAAGCACTCAGGTCACTCCAAGGCAAGTACAAATATGACTCAGTCATTGTCCATGCTGGTGTGAATGACCTGAGACGTACCTCCCTGGACTACATGAAAAGAGACATAGAGGACCTCTCTGAGCATGTAGCCCAGGCCGGTATGACCCTGACCTTGAGTAGCATCTTACCCTCATCAAGAATGATGCCACAATATGAAGACAAGATGATCAATTTCAACAATTGGCTTAAGTGTTGGTGTCATTCAAAGGGGATCCAATGCCTGTCAGCCTGGGATGACATGCTCGACAAGCCACGATGCTTCGCTAGGGACGGCTTGCACCTGTCACCCCTGGGCTTTCGGATATTGGCAAAGGCTCTTGCTACCCCCATAGTGCCTTTTCTGGGCAAGGCTCAAAAGACAAACCCACCTCCATAGGTATCACAAGTGATAAGAAACTAAGAGTAATGCTACTCAACGCCAGAAGTCTAAACCTCAAGATGCACGCACTTGAAACTCTCCTTAGCATGGAGAACATCGATATCTGTGCAGTAACAGAAACCTGGTTCAAGGTGCCTGAGAGCACCCCAGCACTACCAGGTTATACCTCATACCATGCTTTTCGGCCCCAAAACTTGGACCGAACCACAAAAGGAGGGGGAGTATCAATATTCGTCAAAGATACCCACACCTCCAGGTTGGTGGCACAGCACGAAGCCTCAGAGTCTATCCATGTGCAACTAACTGTGGGTAAAACTGCCTTCCAGTTTATAGCCTGCTACAGACCACCCTCCCAAACACAGGAACCCCACTTGGCCTTCCTGAGAATACTGGAAAATATGAAGGTCTCTCCAAACACCATTATATTGGGTGACTTCAACTACCCAAACATAGACTGGGAGCATTATTCTAGCTCCAACACCCTAGCCCAAAGGTTCCTAGAATTTATAAACTCAAATGCTATGGAACAACTTGTTACCACTCCCACAAGAGGGGAAAACATACTGGACCTGATCATCACCAACATGGGGACACTATGCTCCAGACCAGAAGTGTATCCCTCACTGGTAAGATCAGAGCATAAACTAATCTCACTGGATATTCGCATCCCGACCCCAACCCCTGCCCAGAAAACCAGTGAAAAACTTCTCTAAAGCAAATTTCACACGCCTCAAAACCGAGGCAAAAAACTTCAAAGCCCCCGGGCCTGTGGAAAATATGGCCCAGACCACAGAATCCTTTATAAACGCATTCTATGAACACCTTCAGGAATGCATGGATCATGCAATCCCAAATAAAACCAAGACCCAATCCTCCAAAGGCAAATGTCCTGTCTGGTGGACCCCAGCCATAAACAAACTATACAATAGAAGGTGGAAGCTACTACATGATAGAGCAAAATCCCAAAAAGGGAAGGCATCTCTGATCAGTATTAGCAAAAAACTACGGGCACTCATAAAATCGTCTAAGGCCAGCTTCGAGAGAAAAATTGCACAGGACACTAAGGATAATCACAAGGCTTTCTTTAGTTATGTTAGGAACCTGGGTGGTAATTCCCAGATATGCTCAGAATTAGTCCAAAATGACAAAAAATACACCGAGCCCACAGACTTTGCCAACATCCTAGCTGACAGGTTCAGTGCAAACTTCTCTCCCCTCTCCCCACCAAAAGGGCAAATATCTATCCCAACAGAGTGCTGCCCCCCTGACATCTCAGATGCTCAGGTAAGAGCCGCCCTCTCCAAAGCAAAAAACATAGCATCAATGGGACCAGATGGTGTCCCGGCTGCCCTACATGAACTCCAAGAAGAGCTAAACCCAAACATAAAACTACTGTTCAATCTTAGCCTTACTACAGGATATGTACCCAAAGAGTGGCGTACAGCAACAGTGGTCCCTCTCCACAAAGGTGGTGCCTCAACGGATCCTGGAAACTATCACCCCATAAGCCTGACTAGTTTGGTCTGCAAAGCTATGTAAAGGATCATCATGGACCTCATAAATAAAGATATTGGGGACCTACAGACACTGGATCCTACCCAGTTTGGCTTTGTTAAGGGCAGATCCTGCCTCTTAAACCTGGTCAATTTCTTTGAAACAGTCACCAAGGCCATTGACGAGGGGAAGGTGGTCCACACAGCCTACCTGGACCTCGCAAAAGCCTTCGATACAATACCCCACTCGGGCATTATAGATAAGCTCACCAGCTTAAATATAAACCTCTATGTCACTAGATGGGTTGCAAACTGGCTCAAGGATAGAACCCACATGGTTAGAATTGCTGGAGCCATGTCAGACTCCAAACCAGTTACAAGTGGCGTCTCACAAGGCTCAGTCCTGGGACCTCTCTTGTTCGGTATATATTTCTCGGCGGTACAGGCCAACACGGTAGGACTGTGGCTGACCAAGTTCACAGATGACTGCAAACTGGGCGCCATAATCAACTCTCCAGCTGACACAAGCATCCTCCAAAAGGGCCTCATAGAAACAGACAACTGGTGCCAGATCCATGGCCTCAAGCTAAATGCCAAAAAGTGTATAGTCATCCCCTTTGGCAAAAACAAAGTGCCCACAAATTACCACATAGGTGGTAATCCATTAAGTACAGAAGAAGTCATTAGGGACCTGGGGACCCAAATTGATAGCAATCTCTCATTTGACAACCACGTGGCCAAAGTGGTTAGAAAAACATTTTATATAGCCCACCTAATCATGAAGGGATTCACATCAAGATCAGGAGAGGTCATCGTACCTCTTTACTCATCCCTCATCAGGCCCATAATTGAGTACAATGCCCCTTTTGGTATGTACCTTACCAGACACCTGCAGCAACTGGAAAGACCCCAAAAGTACCTCACCAAGAGGATCAAAGGGCTCAGACACATGCCATATGCTGCCCGGTTAAAGAAACTCCAGCTCTACTCAGTGGCATACCGCCTGCTCAGAGGCGATCTATGCCTGACGTATAAAGCCATGTCCAACCCGGAATTAATGGACATGCTGCACCTCAGAAAATCCAAATCCCATCGAGCTACGCGCTCGAGAGACTTGAACGTCAGCACTGAAATAAATAGGACATGCTGGAGGGACAGATTCATAACCCAGAGGCTCCCTTCACTCTGGAATAAAATCCCAGTCCAGGTTAGGCAGAGTCCCACATTGACTCTCTTCAAGAGGAATCTTGATGAGTGGATGGGAGATCGTAGGTTTACCCTGGCTATCACTTCTGTGTCACTGTTAGACAGAGGCACAGTATACTAACCTCAAAAAAAGGCATAGCAAAATTAATTTAAAATGGGTGGCGAAAGCCAAACACACTCTGGCTAGGCTTATAAATGCCCTAGGGCAGATAGCCTAGTATGAACCTATGAACCTATGAACCTATGAACTAGCAAGACTATACACGAGAAAAGTGTTTGAAGAATTGTTGGACCCAGCACCTACCTCCCTTGGATTTCCAGGACCGGTACTGGGATTTGTGAAACAGGAACTGCAGTGCTGGGAGGATCAATGGTCTCTGAATCCAGAGCTTCCCTTTTCTCTTCAGACCCTAGTTCAGTCTGTCCAGAAGTACTCTTCAGATTTTGTGTCAGGAGCAGTGCCTATGGGAGTTCAAGTGCAAGGGTTATGGTGTCCTCAGGAATCACCAATGTATATAAATAAAGAATAGATGTTGGCAGTGATTCATGCCTTAAAAGTTCTTCACCACTTATGGACTCTTTGTTCTCTTCTAGTGGTTACAGACAACACTACCATGATGTAGTACCTGAACAAGCAAGGGAGTACAAGGTCATACCCTCTTTGCC
This sequence comes from Protopterus annectens, assembly GCF_019279795.1. Lineage (NCBI taxonomy): Eukaryota > Metazoa > Chordata > Ceratodontiformes > Protopteridae > Protopterus > Protopterus annectens. The sequence continues at coordinate 1,994,828,282 of NC_056726.1, read as the reverse complement.
GGTTGACAGTGATGGCCTGGAAAATGGTTCTGCAGCATTCTCTGACTCTTCAGACCTTGTACATTCCACCAGAGAAAAACACAGTGACTGACAGATAGACAGACAGAATAGGCAGCTCCTGCACAGACCCTTGCAAGAGGAATCTCCATGGGGAAGTCTTCCAGGACTGGTTACAGATACTGGGAAAACCTTGGGTAGATATGTTCACCTCCTTTCAAAACAGATGACTGAAAACATTTTGTTCAAGACTTCCTTGTAGGTATGCTTGGAATACAGACACCTTATTTTTCCCATGGTTTTGAATGTTCCTATATGCATTTCCAACCTTTCCAATGATTCGCAAGGTACTTCTAAGACTTCAGAAAGAATTACCACAGATCATGGTGGTAAACCCCTTTTGACCCAGACAAAGATGGTTCTCCCTTTTAAAGGAATGGTCCAAGGGCAATAACCACTAACTTCCTCACAGAGTGGATCTGCGTATGCAGTATCAGGGGTGAATGGTATACCCCATCTTAGAGCAACTGCAACTGACAGCCTAGATGTTTCTGTTTTGATACCTTTTAGGCACTTGTTCCATGAGCACGAGCAGCAGGTATTTAAGGAGGCAAGAAGATCAGTAATTAGAAAATCTTACATTTACAAGTGGAAAAAGTTTTCTAGGTGATGCCTAATCAATATCAGAGGTTCTGAAAGGGTTTTAACCCCTCTAGTATTGAAATATTTGTGTGAGCTATTTAGAGGTGGTTTGTTATATGCTTCTGTCAAAATGCAGCTTGTGGCCGTTTCAGCTTGTCTGCCCATGGATCCCCCTCTTATATTTCTTTTTCTGGTCAAACATCTTATGAAAGAAAATTCCTTCTTGCTGGGATCTCAAATTTGTTTTAGTAAATTTGACATTACCTCCATTTAAACCTGCATCCTAAGCTGATTTACAGTTAATTAATTGAAAGACTGCTTTACTCATTGCTCTAATATCTGCAAGGTGAATCTCTTAGCTGCAAGCTCTCTTTGTAGACCAGCAGCGTCTGATTTTTCACAAGAACAAGGCTGTACTATGCACTAATTCATCATTCATGTCAAAAATATTTTTCTGAATTTACCTTGAATCAAGCCATCAATCTCCCAGTGTTCTATCCTTATCCAAAAACCAAGGCAGTTCATGCACTACAGAATAAAACCCTTTAGGAATACTGAACATCTGTGTGCCTCCTGTACAGGGGGGCTATGAAAGGTCAACCTCTATCTAAGCAAACTATTGCATGATGGTTGTCCTCTGCCTCTGTTTTCAGTTACTGTCATCATGGTAAATGTCTTCCAGGCAAGGTTAAAGCTTACTTGACTACGGCCGTATCCTCTTCAATGGCATATTGGAAAAGGAGGAACTCTAAAAGCATTCTAGAGACACCACCCTGGTCCTTTGTTCATACCTTCACAAAGCAAAGCAAAGTGAATTCCTTTTCAAGGACTAGAGCTGGCTTTGCTAGGACCATTCTCCAAGAACTGCTGGGACCTTATCCTTCCACGTCCCAAGTAGGACAAGCTTTGAGACTTTGCCCAAAATGCCACTGAGGCAGTGGAAATGATAAACATAGTACAGTTGCATAAGTCCTACTTACCTGTGACTGTAGATGTTCAAACTCCTCATGGCCTCAGTGGCAGCACCCACCTGGTGCCCCTCAGAATATACATAGTTGAGGTGGGTTTAACCTCTTTGATGTGATGTTGTCCATTTCATTCTTCCTCACTGATGGCTTACACATCCAGTCCTCGGATCTGACTTGGCCACATTTTCCAGACTTTAGATCCAAGTCTCGAGTTCCTCCCTCTTCCCATAATGCACTACACCACCTCTAACTCCTCAGATTTTGGTTGCCACCTTTGAGGTAAGACGGAAGAATCCTAAATCTCAAGCTGTAATTTTTTTTTTGTTTACATATTCAGCAATTATTTGTGTAGGTAATAGTCTTTTAGTTTTGCTTATCATTTTATGTTCCCTTTCTTCCTCATAGTCTCAGCTATATATATATATATATATATATATATATATATATATATATATATATATATATATATATATATATATATATATATATATATATATATATATATATATATATATATATATGTATATGGGTTCCCTACGTTAGGCCAACAGCACGGAAGATCGACACTCAAAACACCGACGCCAGAAGAATGACAAAGCAGATGAACGACAAGTTGTAATCCCGACAGCGAAAACACCGATAAGGGTAACTTGTGAGCGCGACCCGGTAAGTGTACGATAGTGAGGGACTTAGGGTTAGGGTGTGGGTAAGGTAAGTGTGTGATAGTGAGGGACTTAGGGTTAGGGTGCGGGTAAGGTGAGTGTACGATAGTTATGGACCCTAGGGTTAGGGAGCGGGTAAGGTGAGTGTGCGATAGTTATGGACCTTAGGGTTTGGGTTAAGGTTAGTGCATAGATAGTTTTGTGTAAGGTGTAGTTTATGTTGTTGGTGTGCGTGTGTTGTGTGTAACAGTGAATGTGTTGTTTTGTTAAGTGTCGGAATTGTGGTGTGTCAGGCATGTGAACTTTTGTGTTTTTGAGGTTTCGTTCTTCTGGCATCCGTGTTTTGAGTGTCGATCTTCCTAGCTGTCGGCATAACGTTGGGAACCCATATATATATATATATATATATATATATATATATATATATATATTGATATATAATATATATATATATATATATATATATATATATATATAAATATATAGATAGATATAGATATATAGCTATATATATATATATATATATATATATATATATAGAGAGAGAGAGAGAGATAGATACATTTCTCGTTTGGTTTCTTGTCGGCAAGGTGACTTGTGTTTTTTTCTTTTCTGGCCTCGCCTTGCAGTCTTCTGACTTGGGGATTTTTTCTTCTCTGTAGCCCTTCCTTTTTGTAAGTTCAGTATAAAGTTGACTTTTTTTTTTTGTTTGTTTCTTTTAATGAATCTGTGTGGAATGAATTCACCAAGCAATGTTTCATGTCCTTCAGATAGTGCATGATGACACAGAACCATTTATTCTAACAACTTTCTAAGTTTGTAAAAGAGATGTTTGAAGTTTGTTCCATGGTTTTGTGGCTTTGTTCAAAGTTTCTTGTACTAAGAGGTTGAGAGCTATGATTGCTGCTTGTTTTGCTTTGTTCCCTGTGTGGCAGTTGGCTTGATGGTCTTGCTGAGGGAGTTCTGCCCTATTTCATTCTTCCTAGCAGCATGTAAGTACTTTGTTGTGTCTGAGATGGCCTTCTGATCTTGGCTGCCATCCATTTTTTCCCCTTGGAGATGTGCCTCTCTGCTGTCTACCTCACATCGGACTTTGTGCCCATGATTTGAGGTTGTGGGACTATAACATCTGTCTCCACTGTACAAATTTTCGTGGAGTGTCTGGATTTATTATCTCTTGTTTTTGACCTGTTCAAAAAAAATTCCTTTTAGTTTTCCTCTCGATCTGTGATGAGGTTTCTAAATAATACATGCTTTCAGCTTTTGACTGTATATGTTTTCAAAAATGTACAACGACTCAGGTTTCTGTTTTCCTGCCAACTTTCTAATGTACTAAAGCTTGGTTTGGCTTGCTATGGCAGCTTGAATTAAGCAAAGACAGTGGAGATGACTTAGTTTTGGAATCATATGTTACAACGGTTTCTTTAGGAGCTCACCCCCCCCCCTTAGAAACGGAAACATTCAAGGTCCCTCTATCCATCCTTCCTTCATAAGCCCGCAACTTGAACAAATTTGGATAGCATGAGTTACCTCAAATACTTTCATGTTGAGGTCATCTACTACCAGCACACTTCTCTAGAAATCAGATGTTGAAGAGGATCTTTCCGGATCTCTCCATTCTGTCTGTACCTGGATAGTGTGTCATTCACGTGCTGTCAAATGGAGAGTTGATGAATGGGGACTGCAAAGACTCCTGAAAATCATGTAAGGACTTCAAGTCATGCCACCTAATAGAAATGCCTGAACCCGCTAACTTGAGAATCCTTCAGCAGCATGCGAGATTGACCTCATGGCCTCATGGATAAATTTGAAAAGGATTGCAAAGTAACAAGCTGAAAATGACACCAATCCTCATAGACTATTTGACAGCTCTTTAATCAAATACCTTAGAAGACTTGTAAAATCTGTTAGTAATGCAGTGATCTTAATGCCAAGATTGCTGAAGCATAATGCGCTTTATGAATCTATCTCTCTTGGGACTTCTTGTTGGGGGGGGGGGGTGGACACTGGATCTCTCCTCGGCAAGTTTCCTTGTTTCCTGGCTGCCACTACAACCATGGCATAATGCCCCACCCCCTTTTCTTCCTCAAATTTGCTTATCTACAGTTGGTGCCATAATTGTTTTCTGGCTTCTTAGGTATAGGCTCAATGGGATCAGGTTTCTCCCATGACTGCTGATAAATCTATTCAATGAGCTCAACGGTGGGCAGAATTACCCAGGAAGTAGGTGGTCTAGTACCAAATCCTCCAAAAAGGCTAATACTTTAATTCCAAGTACACTCCAAAAGTTGATTCAACGACCACAACCACGTCAAACAAAACCAAGTTTATTGCACAAACAGAGCTTTTGGGTCTACACCATTCATCAGTGATATCAAAACTGATTAAACTCACAATTTAAATAGGAGCATCATTAATCACAAGGCAACAGCCAGCCTATCAAATAAATTCTCCCACCCCGTCTCTTAAAAAATATCCAACAATTTTTTACATTTTTTCATGTCACATATATATATACACAGACACACACACACACACACATATATATATATATATATATATGCATAAATATATATATATATATATATATATATGTATATATATATATATATATATAGATATATATATATATATAAAAAAAAGCCATTCTTTTTAAAAAATATATAAAATTCCACACATAGTAATAATTAATCACAGGTTTTCTGTCTGTCTTTTTACTAAAATAGGCTTTAAACTAACTGCACTATTTAAACCTGGTTCAAAATCTGCCCTTAATCTAACGATCCAGTCATATTCTCTTAATTCCAGAGCATTATTCATATCCCCACCTCTAATTCCTAAAGAAACACTCTAAATTTAAAATGGAACATAAGTCCGACATTAGAAGGAATATTACTACAAATGCACTAAATAAGAATATTAAAGAAAATAATTCCAGCCATTATTTTAAATTTAGAGTGAATTAAATTTTAGTAAAAAGACAGAGAGAAAACATGTGATTAATTATCACTATGTGTGGAATTTTATATATATTTTTTAAAAAGAATGGCTTTTTATGTAATTTTTGTGAGAATTTATTTTGTATATTGTATGTATGTGTATGTGTATATGTGTATGTGTGTATGCATGTATGTGTGTGTATATATATATATATATATATATATATATATATGTGTGTGTGTGTGTGTGTGTGTGTGTGTGTGTGTGTGTGTATATATGTGACATGGAAAATGTAAAAAATTGTTGTATATTTTTTAAGAGAAGGGGTGGGAGAATCTATTTGATAGGCTGGCTGTTGTCTTGTGATTAATGATGCTCCTATTTAAATTGTGAGTTTAATTCGTTTTTATATCACTGATGAAGGGTGTAGACTAGTACCAAAGCCCCCAGGAATACAGTTCCCTCAGGCAAGGAGTTGCTGAATGTTCAACCAACTCTCTGTTTGATGTCAAGGATGTCTTCGATTGATACATCTTTAAGAGGTGACCGTAGTGACCCTTTGCTTATTTCAAAACCCTTATATTCTTTTACAAATAGCTGGTCTCTACCTCCCCCAACCAGATATCAATTTCTACAGTCAGGCTTTTACTTCCACTGTACATCTTCCAATCTAATACAAACTCTTGAATCAATGCCTTATGCCCTTATCTTAGTCTCTCTAACGAGATTCTTCATTTGAAGACTCTAATGGATCATGACAGTTCAGTGGTCTGTTCTTTATCAGCCTCTGTCTGTTCTCATCAAACTCACTCCAATTTGCAAATGTCATATATGATGCGAATACAGTCAGACGTTCTGATTTGGGCAGGACATTCTCTATCACCCCAGAATACTCACAGTGACAATGGGCGCTTCCCAACTGGGATGGAGTGGCATTGTAGAGGCTAGATGGTCAAAGGCATATGACCCCCCCCTGGAAACCAAGTTGCTTATCAATGCCCTCGAGATGAGAATGGTTCTTCTAATGTTGCAAGCCTTTCAGAGCATTCTCCCCCTGGGGATTATTACACTCCATACGGACAACATATCAGTAGTCTGGCACTTTCACAATAGTGAAGAACCCATTTTTACCTGTGGTCCAGAGAGGTCATGAAGGTCTGGGAATAGATGATACCTTCAGACCACTTTATAAGTATAATGTATATACTGGAAAATTCAACATGCTGGCAGGCAGATTCAACAGATCCATTCTAATTCCACACAAGTGGTCCATCAATCAATTAATAGTGCACACGATTTTGTCAGCCACTGGAGCCAGCCTTCCTGCGACCTTTTCGCCTCTCCCTTCAACAACAAATGCAGCAACTACTTCGCTATGACCCCCCCCCTTCTGGGGCAAGTCTTTAAGGAATGCTCTAATTCATGACTGGATATCAGGTTTACTTAATGCGTACCCCCCCCCCCCGGAAATATTCCCTAAGTTTCTGCAGCAAGCCAACAGGCCAAAAGGCACAGTCATACTCTTTACCCACTTCGAGTCTCAATCAGTATGGTTCTCCTTTCTCTGATCTCACCTCAAATATCCTCCATGAATATTGGGACCAGCTCAGAATCTTCTATCTTATCCATCAGCATCCCAACCTCCATGTCCTTTAATTGTCCGCATGATTTCTCCACTTCCACTGATACTAAGAAGGTCCAGACCTGCTTCCCCAGTCCATGAAATTATTTTGGCTTCCTAGAAAGCTTCCACTAGAAAGTGTACAAAAGCCAATAGGAAAATTTTTCAATATGGATGTCTAAACTAATCTTCCGTCTCTCAGTACACTTCTTAAGGAAGGAGCTGCTTTCTCTATCATGAAGCTGTAGCTAGCTGTCATATCAAATTTTTCAGACTGCAGATTAATACTTCTCTCTGTGAACTTCCAGGATATCTGAAACCTTTATGAAAGGAATTTTCTATTTAGACCCCTCCCCCCATAACAGATCCTTCTCCTCCTTGGGAATTCACCTTGGTCCTCCACAGGCTGACTCAGAAACCACTGTAACCAGCAGATAATTGTGGCATGAAGCTTCTTCTGTGGAAAGCAATTTTTGGTAGCTTTTACTTCACTGAAAAGAGTTTCTCAACTCCAGGCCTTATTTTCTAGGCCTCTTTATATCATTTCCATAAAGATATAGTATCATTATGGATGAACCTTTTCCTTTATGTCTGTACTGGCCACAGAAGCTAACATAAACCAATCAATTCTATTGCTAGCCCTCTTCCCTACTTTACTAGTAAGGGCTAATATAAGCTGCATCTTTTTAAAGTTCATAGAGAACTATGTTTTTGTCTTCACAGAACAAAAAAGTACAGGAAGTCTGATCAACTGTTTATATCTTTCTCACCTATTTGGCTAGATCAAGCAGTTAACAAGCTTGCTGGTTCAAATGGATTCCTGACTGTATTTCACTGGTTTATTCAGAAATGTTTGGATTCACCTTGTCCTACTAGAGTCCACTGTACCAGATCTATGGCTCCTCATCTGCTTTTCTTCCAGAGCTTCAATTGATGATACTAGTGCTGCAGCCACCTCATCATAGCCTAGTATCCTTGTTACACTTTACAAATTGGACATTGTCCACACAAAAAAAGAAAAAGAAAAAAAAAAACAGGTTCATTTGTTTTGACAATGTTCTGAAATATCCTTCTTTGAGGACCTCCCAAGAGTTACATAGCTGGGGACTCTACTCATTAGTGAGGAAGAATGAAATGGACAACATCAGATTTATGAGTTATGTACTTACCATAACGTGGCATCTGTGTTGCCCAATTTCATTCTTCCTCACCTTCCTTCCCAGTCATTTTCTAAAAGGTTATTGGATGTTATAGGAACCTTTTAGTTCCAGGTTTGAGTTATAATTTTTACTTTATCTATCCTGTCTCTATAAATCAATAGACATAGGCAGCAAACTCAATCTAAGGAGTTAGAGGTGGTGCATTATGAAAAGAGGGAGGAGCTCGAGATTAGGATCTAAAGTCCAGAAATGCAGTCACGTCGGATCCGAGGATAGGATCTGTAACCCTTCAGTGAGGAAGAATGAAATCGGCCAAGACAGATACCAAATTATGGTAAGTACATAACTCATAAATTTGGTTGTTGTTGGATTTATTTTTATATGGTATTGTGATTGGCTGAGAATTTACTCTTGCTAGATGATTCTGGCTTCAGATACTTTCCTCTCCTTCTTTGAGTAAGTGAAAAAAACTGAACATTCACTTCCTGCAACAGCTAAAGGCGTCCTTCTCAGGAGATGTTCAGCCAATCAGCTGTCATGGGAAGAAAGTGAGGAGGGGAGTCTGAGCTTTTGAACATTGGCCAGCTCTGGGTTACCTTGGCAGCTGACCCAACTTGCCACTAAGGCAGTGAGGAATTCAAATATCTACTGTTACAGATAAGTAGAACTTATGCAACTGTACTTTCTGCAGGATTCTTACTTTATTTTGTTTCCCCTGTTTAAGTTTTTGAGCTGTGATAATCAACCCAAGGAGCTCAGGCTACTACAAAACTTGATCTAAATATTGAGCATAGTAGAGTCGTATAAGTAAGTTTACCATAGCAATAGATATTCAAATTAATCACTATTGCAGTAGCTGTCCCTCTCCTCAGTTCCTTTTATTTTGGCTGTTTTCCTTTTTATATTGCCAGGATGTGGATGTATAGACACTTTGTTATATAGTTTACTGCTGTATGTTTCTTGCCATTATACTTTCAGAGCTCTTGCCTCCTTTTTTCTTTCAATTTTCTGACTGTTAGAGTTGTAGCTGGCACCCTTAATCTTTGAAAACTGGCCAGTCACAAGGTAAAGAATCCACATAGCTCAGGCTGCTGCAACAGTGTTCTATTATAGCATCTAGTGTTATGGTAAGTTTATTTACACAACAGTGCTATCCTTATAGATTCATACATAGGTTCATAGATTAATACTAGGCTAACTGCCCTTGTGGGCCATTTCAAGCCTAGCCAATTACCCCATGTGAGAATCAAACCCTGCACTTTGTGCCTGTAAGGTAAGCACCTTAACATGACAACCACCCACCCCATAGTTCCTGCATTAACTACTCTATGAAATATATGCCCTGAACACTGTTGAAGGATATTGGAATTCCAAATCTAGATACTACTTCTTTTAACAGCTTCTTACAAACTGTAGTTGCATCTGACCTAGCACAAAACATAAATAATCATTAGAATATAGCCAAATCCTTGATGTTTGTGTAACTAAATGAAGTCCACCAGTATATTCTGAAAGGGCCGTGGTCGGCTGATAAGGCAGGCAAACCCCTTCTGTTTTATATTATATGTTATTAGACTGACAAACTGAACAGTTTTGGCAGATTTCCTGAGCCACTGGAAATGTCTGGAGCTTACCTACTTCTGCTTGCTTCCTTCTTTTCTCACATGGGACACTCCATGATATGCACAAGCAAAGCAGAGCCACAGTTTTTTTGATAAGCCAGGATAGCCAGTCACATATGACAAATATGACTGGTGTGCAAAAGACAACCCGGGTTCCTGCAAGATTCCTTTTCTTCCATGATAGTTGCTTTGTCTTCTATGACTTTCAGTTCATCAAGTTCCAAAAAATGTAATGGTAAATTACTTTTGAAACTTTAATAGATAGTCATAGCTCAATAACATTGGATCATTCATTGCAACAGCTTTAGTGGCCTTGTCTGCTAGTGCACTGCCTAATGTAGCCTGAGTCTTACTTCCTGAATCTGCTGCAAACTTAGCAGTTGGTGTCGTCTGTGGTGACACTAAAGCTTCTACAAAATTCTACATTTTCATTCTTTACATGGCTTTTCCTTGAATACATAAAACCTCTGTGAGTCCACAGCTGTCCAAAATGATGTGCAACACTGTAGACATGCTGGACATTAGTATATATAGTAGCAGGCTTCCCTTCAGAGAGGAGGGCAGGCTGTTATCTATGCAGAAAATACTTTTTTAAACTTCTCATTTCTAGGGCAGCATTTGCAGAGTATACTATGTATACAATACTTATGTTTCCATTTCTGATGCATGCACGAGTCATCTGTAAATAAAATCAGATGTGCTTTTTGAAGACAATGTCTTTCATATCTATTCTGGGTTTTTGGATGCATTTCTGTCAGCTGGACACAGTCATGAAAGTCTCTGTCTTCAAAAGTTGAAAGCAAAGAAGCAGACGTTAGGTTTGGACACCTTTCTAAAGAAATAGTTGTAGCAGTCAATAGTCGTAGTTCATATTTATTTGTACTTCAGAAGAAATTTGCTGAGTCTTATTTTTCAGTAGCAAAGTCATTACAGTATGAGGTACAGCAATAGTCAGTGGGGAACCTAATATTTGAAAGTTCTAGTACAATTACTGCTGCAGCTACTGCTCTCAGGTAAAGAGTTAAATTGAGCAGCCACTAGTGCTTTATTGTAATATGCTACAGAGCAGTGCTTATCTACGTGTAATTGTGCCAATACACCCTGGGAAAAAGTATTTCTTTTACACACAGTATAAAATATTTCTCACAATCTGGTAGTCATACGAATGGAATAGTTGCAAGGGGCTCTTTTAGTCTGATGCAGGCAGATTTTGGTGTCCATTGAAGAGGGATTCTGGTGAATCCAAGTGTGTCAGATTTTGTAAAGATCTTGTCAGACAGAAGTATCCAAGAATCCATTGATGGCAATAGCTAGCCTTACCCAAGAAAGTTCTCATTTGAAAACAGTAGTGGTTCTTGGGTTAGATATTTCAGCACCAATTAAAGAGGCCGAGAGGGAGTTCTTATTTGCAGAAATATTATCAGTAGTAAAGTAACACATATTTATGTGGATTTATTCAGTATTGATGAAGTCAGTTTTATTTAACCATGGCTCATCAAAAGTAAAATACTGAATCCCTAGCTAAGCCAAAATGTTAGAATGGGACAGTGGAGAACTTATCTCCCTTTTGGATCCATGTTAAACCCAGTTTTGCAAATGGACTGAGAAAAAGGAGATCTCACACCCATGTATGAACCATGTTAAAACCTGTTCCTGAATTCCATTTTGTCAGCATACAATGGTTTTGCTTCAGTGATCTATGGTTCAGTGAATCACGGTTTGATTTCTTTATATAAATCGATATATGTAGGTGTGTTTATGTGTTTGAGTGTGTGTGTATATAAACTACAAAAAAAACCCATGCACTCTAGAATCTTCACTGTGCAATATCATAAACCTCCTGTATGCAAATGACCCCTCAAGGACATAACAGTGTTTCCACAATATGGCTTATGTATACCCATGACTTATTAAATCTTTATGGGTACATTCAGGCTAGTTAAGTCAAACACCACTAGTGTAGACTCAGTGACAACCACGAATATAGAATAGACCTTCAAATACCACTCCAAACTTTGCAAAAAGACACACATTTATTGTAAAGTACTTTTGGTCTCTGTTCTTACAGAGACTTCCTCAGACAAATTTAAAAAGAACTCCAAAATATTTAAATCAAACTTTAAATTCACATGACTCCCAATCACCTATCAGTCATCAGAATAAATTCAAATAGTTAAATAGTTAAATTATCTCATTAACAAGTTTGTTCCCAGTTCAAAGCGAACCATTCTTATTCCGGCAATAAACATTGCCCACATACTTCAATGTGATCACATCACTTTTCCTAAAAAACAACTTGCATAATTCAACATATATTACAAAACGAGGTATGCAATAACATGTAAACTTAATGTTTATGCAACCTATCAAGTTATATAAAATTCTAAAATTGTATGACCAAGAACCAGACTAGTTTTCTTAAAAGGTTCTTAAAAATAAAAAGTAAGAACACCAATCCAAAAATAATTAAAACCTGCATCATAATTGCTTAGTATGCTCTGGTGATGCAGCTACAATACTGCTATGAAGTCTAAAAAGCAAACATATACATGCAAGTAATATAATATAAAAATCTAACAAAACTCAAATAGTCATATAAAATTAATACTATGTTAAATTAATACATTGTAATAATGTATCAATTTAATTTAATTAGTTTAATTTAATTTTTGTTTTCATCCCAAATCCTAGAATATAAAAGAATTTGCTGTAAGGGATATAAAACAGTTACACCTGTATTTTAATACATTACTGCGGTGGTGGTGCTGCGGTAGCGTTGACGCCTCACAGTAAGACATTGTCCTGTTCGATTCATAGCTAGAGTGTCTTCTGTGTGGAGACATACGTGAATGGGCGTACCTTCATTGTAGGTTGTGCGTCAGGGCTGGCAACTCGGCACGTAAAAATCTACTGCCAATCATTAGTGGACCAGAGTTCCGCTGTGGTGACCCCTAACCTGGAAAAGCCAAAAGACACAACAACACCTGTATTTTAATATATTAAACAATCCACGTGGTACTACAAAATGCAAGTAATAGTGAAAACACGTGATATGTGTAAAAGTAATAGCACCATATTAGAACTTTATGTTACAGCACTCAAGTGCACTCATGTAGCTCTTAACAAATAAGTTGTTAAATAACTTTGAACCCAAATCGCAAAACATGCGAAAAGTACACTAACAGGGCTATTAGGACAATTGTAAATGTAAGTTAATATAATAAAATAAAAAGACCATATGCCACTAACTATTACAAATAGTAATAGAAAGCATAATATGCATAATAGTAGTAGCACCATCATTAGGCTTTTTTGCAATCACAATAAGTAAAAAGACATGAAAAGAATAAATGAATAAATGATTAAAGAACCTCACTGCAAAGTGTGTTGATCTATCTAAGTAAGCTCTTCAATTTTAAAATGCATTTTATTGAATAATTTTCATTTAAGCCAGGTTGGTGGCAAGCTTGTGTATGTAGTTGCCACAATAATTCTAGCCTCTCTAATAAAAGTGCACCAGGTCCTCCCCTAATATCGGGAGGAATACCATCAATAATCCTAAATTTAAAAGCATGATTTGTACATACCCCAATGTGTCTAGCCAATGCATTCACTTGGTTGTTTCTTCTGATGTTATACAAGTGTTCGTATATATATTCTCTCCCACAATTTTCTATCTGTTTTCCCTATATAGAACATGGGGCATGCCTGACATTGCGCTAGGTACACTACTCTCTTCGAGCTACAATTGTATTTGTTCCTCGTGGGGTAATTTCTTCCTTTTATAGAAAAATTTTTGGCCTACCTCTATGTATATGCAATGATTGCACATACCACTTTTGTACATTCCCTGGCTTCCTGCACTAAACTTGTGTTTAGTTGCCTCAAGCATAGTTTTGAGGTTCCTTCCTCTTTTAAATACGACTTTAGATATACATTTTAATCTGCTTGATATAGTGGTGTCTGAGCTAATAAGCTCCCAATTTTTATTTATAATCTCTAAAATGTTGTGAATGTCAAAACTATATGTTGTAATAAATCTAATTGTATCCCCCTGCTTGTTGGGCTTGAATTCAGTTCCATTAAGCTGATTTTCTGAAGTTTGTCTACTGTCTGCACTCAATATAGGTTTGTAAATGCCTCTCAGTCTTTTTCCATGCACTTCCTGCACTGATTCCCTGACCATGGTTCTAGGGTATCCTCTTTTTATAAACATACTTTCCAAAGTTTCACATTCTAATATAAATTCACTGTTATGAGATACCATCCTTGCAGCTCATGCTAGCTGTCCCTTCACTACTGATCGTTTTTGTGATGGAGGATGATAGCTAGTATAATACAAAAATGAATTGTAATATGTATCCTTTCTGAAAATTGAAGCTGCAAAACAGTGATTTTCATAGTCCTTTCTCAGGTCAACATCTAAATATGAAATCATTTTAGAACTAAAACAATAAGTAAATTTCAAAAAATTGGTCATACTATTCAGGTACTCAAGTCAGGTTTAATGCTTCTACTTCTCCCACCTTGAACAAGACAAAAATGTTGTCCAAGAAACAAGTGTAAAAGCAGATGGTATCCTTGAATTGTGATTTTTTTGTACATATACTCCTTCTCCCAATAGGCCAGAACTAAATTTGAGAAGCTAGCTCCAACTGGGGACCCCATAGCTCCCCCCACTTTTTGCAAGAAAAACTTCTTGTCAAACGTTATATAGTTATTTGATAATATAATATCTATTAGTTCACCAATAAGATGTATTTCAGAATCTGGGGCCTCAAACTCCTTCAATAAAAAGCTGACCCATTCAATACCCTCTGTATGAGGAATAGAAGTATACAAATCTTGTACATCTATAGTTAAAAAATTCAATTCCTCCTGGAATTCTAACTTTTGGATATTTGCCAAGAAACTCCAGGAATCCTTGCAGACCTGTGGTTGTTTGGCCACATATTTTTTCAATATGCTGTCCACATATTTAGTGTAAGCATACGTTATACTACCTCTCGCATCTACGAGTGGTCTCATAGAGGGATTTTCAGCACATTTATGTATTTTAGGCACCCTAAATAAAATTGGTACTCTGGGGGCTGGCATACTTAAATAATTGAATGTAGACAAGTCAATTCTTGCTTCAGTAAACCATTCATCCAAAGTAGATTTCAACCTGTTGTACACACTATTCAATTCATTCACTGACACTTCCTCATATGTCGTACTGTCATGTACCTTACTCATTCTTAAGTTGTAATCATCTAAATCCATTATTACTAGTCCTCCTCCCTTGTCCGGCTGCATTAATCTAACAGCAGCCCCCTCTAAAAGTGCAAGGGCCTATCTTTCACTTCTAGTAACATTAAATTGATTTGGTTGCCTATAAGTGTTTACATGATTGTATATGTCTAATTCACATATACATTCAAAAATTGCTAATGTCGGACATAATGGTGGGTTATATGTACTAGCAATATGGGGTGTGTAAGACTCTTGAGGTCTGTCACCAAAAAGTAGTTGTAAGTTAAGTTTTCGTACAAACAGATTCAAATCTATCAATATATCCTCAGCTGTTACTTTTCTAGTTGGAACAAATGTTAGTCCTTGGCTAAAACATCCGCCAATGTTGTACCAATGTCAATACTAGTAAAATTAAATATTTTAAAGTCACCTTCACTATTGTAAATTATTCTCTGTTTGCCTGTAGTCATTCCCCTCATTTCCCTCATGGGGCTCGTCCATTCCTAGTTAGCCCAGCATAACGCATCTGAGATACTTCAGGTGTAGCTAACATTGGGTACGACAGTGATTCAGGTCCTAGCCTGCTATATGTTCCCAGCCATGTCCCAAGACTCACATTCCACATTCCTAATCACCCTGGAGAATATTAGGGTCCAACCTAACACTCTCATACTGGGCGACTTCAACTACTCCTCCATTAACTGGGAAAACTACTCATGTACCAATACACTTGCCCAATGTTTCCTGGAATTCATTAATTCCAGTGCCCTGGACCAGCTTGTTCTTATCCCCACAAGAGGTAGCAACATCCTTGACTTGGTCATTACTAACATGGGTGACCGTTGCTCTACACCAATAGTCAACTCCTCCCTGGTTAGATCTGACTACAAACTAATCACCTTGGAAATCCACATCCCTAAAAAACCACAACAAACGAAAGTTGAAACACGGACCAAGAAAAAAAGGATATCCACCACGGAACTGAAGCACCAACCAATAGTTGTTTCAAAAAGTATAAAATCTTTTATTCCACATGAAGATAAAACAAAGTATCACAAGCACTTTCACCCGGATGTTCCGAGCTTTCTCAAGTTGGGAAAGCTCGGAACATCCGGGTGAAAGCGCTTCTGATACTTTGTTTTATCTTCGTGTGGAATAAAAGATTTTATACTTTTTGAAACAACTATTGGTTGGTGCTTCAGTTCCGTGGTGGATATCCTTTTTTTCTAAATCCACATTCCTCCCATCCCACCCCCTGCAAAGGTAACCACCATGAAAAACTTCTCCAAAGCTAACTTTAGGCTCCTAGAAACAGAGGTGGCTAACTTCACGGCACCCATGCAGATGGAGAATAGTTGCATGACTGCCGAATCATATACCAATGCACTGTACGAACACATACACAAATGCATGGATCTTGCCATACCCAATAGAACCAAGACTCTCTCCTCCAAAAGAAGGAAGCCAATCTGGTGGTCCCCTGCCATAAACAAACCCTACAACAGAAGGAGAAAACTGATGCGGAAAAACTCCCTTATCAGCCTCAACAAAAAGTTGAGATCCCTCATCAAATCCTCTAAAGCTAGCTATGAAAACAGAATTGCAGCAGTTAGTAAAGACAACCACAAGGCCTTCTATAGTTATGTAAAGAATCTCCACGGCAATACCCAGATTTGCTCCAAGCTACTGCACAATGGTACCACCTATACCGAGCCAACAGATATTGCCACTATACTGGCCGACAGATTCAGTGCCAACTTTACCCCTCTCTCCCCACAAAGGACCAATCACAATACCAGTAGATTGCCAGGCACCCAGTATTACCATTGCACAGGTTAAAACAGCACTCTCCAAGGCCAAGAATACAGCTTCTATGGGACCTGACAATATCCCTGGCTATGTTCTACATGAACTACACAGTGAACTGGCATCTCACCTGTGTGCCCTGTCAATCACAGCCTCACCTCAGGCTTTGTCCCTACCAAATGGCGCACTGCTACAGTCATCCCTGTCCACAAAGGAGGAGTGACTACAGACCCTGGGAACTATCGCCCCATTAGCCTGACGAGTCTGATATGCAAAGCTATAGAATGCATCCTCATGGACCTAATAAAAAGGCTAGAGGGAATCTCCAAACTCTGAATCCTACACAGTTTGGTTTTGTGAAGGGTAGATCATGCCTGCTCAACTTGGTTGACTTCTTTGAGCCAGTCAGCAGTGCTGTGGATGAAGGCAAGGTGGTTCATACAGCCTACCATGATCTGGCCAAGGCCTTTGATACCATTCCTCATTCAGGAATCATAGAAAAACTCACTAAGCTAGGCATCAACCCCTATATCACTAGGTAGGTTGCAAACTGGTTCACAGATAGAACCCACATTGTGAAAGTAGCTGACTCCAAGTCAGACTGCCAACCAGTCACGAGTGGAGTCCCACAGGGTTCGGTCCAGGGTCCTCTCCTGTTTGGTATCTACTTCTCTGAAGTCCAGGCCAACACAAAAGGACTCTGGCTGACAAAGTTTGCAGACGATTGCAAGTTGGGAGCTATTATTAACTCCCCAAGTGATGTTGACATCCTACAAAAAAGCCTCACTGAAACCAATGACTGGTGTCAGAACCATGGCCTTAAGCTCAATGCCAAAAAATGTGTCATCATCCCCCTTGGGAAAAACCTGGTTCCCTTGAATTACCACATCGATGGTAGTCCACTGAACACAGAAGGCATTATAAGAGATATGGGAACACAGGTTGACAGCAACCTCTCTTTTGACCACCACATTGCCACTGTGGTCAGAAAGTCCTTCCATGTGGCACATCTCATTACTAAGGGTTTTGCATCCAGAAAGAAAGAGATCATTGTCTCCATCTACTTTTCCCTCATTAGGCCAACCATTGAGCACAATGCTCCATTTGGCATGTACCTTACTAGACACAACAACTGGAGAGGCCGCAAAATTACCTCCTAGGCCTTAAACACTTGTCCTATATGGACAGACCAAAAAAACAAATTCTCTGTCTCATATTACCTACTTAGAGGCGATCTCTGCTTGACTTACAAAAGCCATGCCTGACCCAGCTCTGTTAGAAATGCTATATCTAAAGAAATCCCAATCACTCTGCACCACACACTCCAGAGACCTCAACCTCATTACCACAATCAACAGAACATGCTGAAAGGACAGGTTCATAACCCAGAGACTGCCCATGCTATGGAATAGACTTCCCATGCATGTCAAGTAGAGCACCTCACTGGCCCTCTTCAAGGGAAATAGAAAATTCACCCCGGGGATCGCTCCAGTGGCTCTATACGACAGAGGCACTGGGAACTAAAGTTGGGTGTCACGATGCCAGGGTAATCCTATGGGCTAGGCTTGTAAAGGCTCCAGGGCCATTAGCCTAGTACACACCTATGAACCTATGAAAAATACACAAAACTCATGTTTTTTGCCATGGGAAGACCCATGCACAACCCCAACCCCCTGCTAATTATTTATTCGAATTCCGAGATTGCATGCATTGAGGGAAGGGCAGATTCCCACTCCACACCTTTCTGCAACTTCCTACAATATAATGCTGACAAAAGCGATTGAATGATTATTCAATAACTTGCTGTCTGTAAAGACATCAGATGTTATGATCATTCGATTATATGGAATCCTTCCAATATATATATCTATATATATATATATATATATATATATATATATATATATATATATATATATATATATATATATATATATAGTTACACTTCAGAAGATTGAACAGCTGAAATATCGAAGACCATATGGTCGAGACTATATGATCGATATTTCAGAAGATCGATCTTCTGAAATTGTAAAAAGAAAAAAAAAAATAAAAGAAGACGTTACTGCAGGGGTGAAGCCCCCCTGTACCCCCCACACCCCTCCACTTAAATATACCAACTCCGAGATCACGCTACAGCAGGGAATAGGAGAATTTCCCATTCCGTGCTGTGTTGTCAGTGTAGCGCGATCTCGGAATTGGTATATTTTAATAGGAGGGGTGTGGGGGGCATAGGGGGGCTTGCCTCTCTGCAGTAACGTCTTCTTTTATTTATTTTTTTTTTTTACAATTTCAGAAGATCGATCTTCTAAAATATCGATCATATGGTCTCGACCATATGGTCTTCGATACTTTAGCCCTTATATCTTCTGAAGTGTAACTATATGGATCTGCTAGAAAACACCGAAATCCACTTGTTCGAAAATGAACAGCAGATTTTCGGTTTCGTGAAAGTGCACTTAAGTGAAAGTGCACTTCTGCGAAGAACGGTTCAACGAACCATTAAGGAATATGGGTGCCGAAGCACACTACAGTGGGGAAAGGGAGTTTACGTGTTTCCCCACTGTAGTGCGATCTCAGAGTTGGTATATTTAAGTAGAGGGGGTGTGGGGGGCACAGCCCCCCACATGGGGGTGCAGGGGAGCTTGCCCCCCCCTGCAAAAAGAATGTTTTATAGGATTTTTATCGGTTCGTTGAACCAATGTTTGCGGAAGTGCACTTTCTCTTAAGTGCACTTTCACGGAGGTTTGGGTCTGCTGTCTAATTATGAAGATGTGTGTTTTCGAAGTTATACAGTAGACCCATATATATATATATATATATATATATATATATATATATATATATATATATATGTATATATATGGGTCTACCTGAAAACACCGAACGCTGACAATGCCGACAACGAGATAACCGACACCGGAAGATCGACAATGGAGATGACCGACGATTGAAAATCCCGACACTGAGAACACCAACATGTTAACGTAAGTGTGTGATAGTGACGGACTTTAGGGTCAGAGTGTGGGTAAGGTAAGTGTGCGATAGTGACAGACATTAAGGTTAGGGGCGGGTTAAGTGAGTTAGGGTTAGGGTGCTGGTAAGGTAAGTGTGCGATAGTGACAGACTTTAGGGTTAGGGGCGGGTTAAGTGAGTTAGGGTTAGGGCGCGGGTTAGGTGAGTGTGCGATAGTGACGGACCTTAGGGTTAGGGTTTGGGTTAAGGTTAGTGCATAGTTGTGTATGTAAGGTTTAGTGTAAGTTTGTAAGGTTTTTGGTGTGCTTGTGTTGTGTGTGTGTTTTACGGAAAAGGTATTTGTTTTGTTTTGTTTATTGTTGGGATTGTGGTTTGTCAGGCATGTGATGTTTTGTGTTTTTGAACTTTTGGTTTTGTGGTGTCAGTTATCTCATTGTCTGTGTTTTTGCGTGTTGGTGTTTTCAGGTAGACCCATATATATATATATATATATATATATATATATATATCTATATGCATGTATCTTCTTCTTCTTTCGACTTTTTCCCGGTTAGAGGTCGCCACAGCGGATCATCTGTCCGCTCATGATTGGCAGTGGAGTTTTACAGTGTCGAGTTGCCAGCCCAGTGGCCAACCTTCCACAGAAGGCACACACGCATGCACTCACACCTAGGGCCAATTTAAAGTGCCCAATCCACCTACTGCATGTCTTTTGGATGTGCATATATATGTATATATATATATATATATATATATATATATATATATATATATATATATATATATATATATATGTATATATATATCTATATATATATATATCTATACATATATATATATATATATATATATATATATGTATATATATATATATATATATATATATATATATATATATATACATAGATAGATGCATACACACACACACACACACACACACACACACACACACACACACACACACACACACACACACACACACACACACACACACAAACACACACGCATACACACACGTGAATATTAGTACCCTTTTCCAGATGCACCCTCAGTAAATGACACTGTTTTATAATTATGTCATATTTTTTCATGTCAAGCAGGTCATGGGTTTTAAACCTAGATCTTTAACCTTTTCCCTCAGTCTATTCTGTCTGGAAGAAGGGGCTCACAAAACAATCAAAGTAAATAAGGAATTTTGGATCTAATGAAAAATGAAAGGGGATGGGGGGTTGGTATAAGTTACGCTATTAACCTCACAGACACAAGGGACAGGGACTGATTTTCACCTTTGAAATACAAATTGGCTAAGCTTAAAATGGCTTGCCTTGTACTTGCCTGTCAACCTATGAACAACTGAAAGACAGATTGAATGCATTTTAAATTAGCTGCAAGGAAGTACAGTTTCACAGAATAAGTGAAAGGGGAATATAAAAGTTTACTTGGGATGGCAGTGGAGAGGAAGATAAAGTTTCAAGAAAGACTGAGATATGTGGAACTGTGAAGGAAGAGGTATACTGGCAGGAGCAGCTGATGAATTAGGATATCACAAGGACAGACTTGCTAGACTACAGGCTTTTTGTTGGCTCCCACATATATTTGTGTTTATTTTTTTTTATTCTATTTATTAATTAATCTGATAAGTACTGATGTGAGAGTGTTCAATCTCGCCTTTGTTCTTACACATGGGTTCGGAGCCGATCCTTGGCTCCGTGCCGGCCGACTGCAAGCTCTGCATCGAGAAGAAGCTCGAGGACATCTAATACCCACAATCCCCCTCTGCCTTTACCTCAGATCTAGTTTGCCGCTGCTGCATTCGCATCGCTGGAGGCTAGCTCGAGGGTTTTCAGATAAGATTTAACTTTCTTTTTGTTAAATTTTCAAGAGAACTTGTTTAAAAACTCTAGTTATTGTATTTAGTGTATGGTGTGTGTGTAGAGAGAGAAATTCTCGGTACCGTTAACTTAGTTTAACTTCTTTTAACTGGTATAGAGTTTTTCGGGGCCTACCACCCCTACTTGGATTGACAAACGGACTGACATATTTACCGGATTTGACCCTTTTTTTCTCTGGATTGACTGTTACTGGACTTGACTTTTTTCTCTTACTTCAATATGTCTGAGAAAATGAAATCTGGATTCAAACGTTGCCAGTGTGGCCAAAAGATGTCGGTCACGGACAACCACAGTTCCTGTGTCTACTGCCTTGGCCCTCTCCACTTACAAGAGGACTGTTCTATTTGTCACTCTTTTAGTGGGAGGGTCATGACAGATAGGCGCAGGAAACTGATGGACAGAGGTTTGTTGAAACCCTCTTTCCAGGAGGCTCTGGATGCTTCAGACCAGGCCTCCAAATCCTCGAAGGAATCGAAGACGTCGGAGCCCAAGTCATCGGCTCCGAGCTCTTCGGTTAAAGTTAGATCACCGGTTCCACAGACTTCGGGGCCGAGTGTTCAACTGTTGGCAGTTTCCGAGCCTCGGGTCTTGGAACCGGTGACGGAGCTCCCTCCACCGACTCTGTTGAGGTCGGCTCCGTCTTCGATCCCTTCGACTCGTTCTTCCAGGCCCCTCTCCGACACCGATGTGGACCGTGTGGTACAGAAATTGATGGAGCATACGGCCTTATCCAAGCTTATCTCGGTCTCCTCTCAGTTGATGTCGAGACTTGAAGGCCTGCCACTATCTCCATCTGTTCCTCCTCCGAGACCTGTCCAGTCTTCGGAGCCGGAAGAAGCTGAACTGATGATTGTGGAGCCCTCGGTGCCAGAACCGTCTTTTTCTCGGTCGGCACCGTTCACCTCGACTCCATCCGATCCGGTACTGGAGTCTCGGGGCCGAAGATCCATCCTTGGTTCCGGGACCGAGAGTCGGACCGATGTTTCGGTTCCGACACTCCCTCTCGGAGCCTCGGCGCGGATCGACTCGGTTCCGTCCTCGGGGTCGGTGCCTTCGGTTCCTGTTTCGGGGATTCTTCCCATTTCTTCGGAACCGGGAGATACCTCGACTCGGGACCCGGGGGCCTTCGACCTCATGAGGAAGGTGTTGTCTACCCAGACAACCACATCAGCAGGAACAGCTTCTCCTCCCCACAAAGGACCGTTATCCTCCTCTGCACCCACGGCTACATCCAAGCGTCGAGCACCGGTGTCTCAGCCACCCCTAGAGGGTGCCCCCTCTTCCTCGGAGGCTTCTTCGGATGTTCCCCACGAAGAAGTCCCTAGGAAACGTTTGTGTAAGAGGAGACACTTGGATTCTCCACAAGAATCTTTGACATCCGATACTGAGTTGGATGAGTCAGAAGGGTCCCCTAAGTCACCTTCAGAAGATGTCTCCTTTTCTGACATCTTGGAGATCCTAAAACAGAGAGGTGACTGGCAATCCCTCCCCCCTTCTGAGGATGAGTCAGTTTTGCTGAAGGCATTTGGTGCTCGCCCTTCCTCCTCCTGGGTCACTCCGCCCTTCGATGAGTTAATGGAGTTGATTGCTCGAAGGGCGTGGGAGACACCTGACACGGTGGAACCAGTCCCTAGGAAGCCAAATAAGTACATTACGGCACCACAGGACAAGGCTTACCTCACCAAAGGAGTTCCAGTAGACGCCATGGTGGTGGCAGCGGCCACGAAAAAGGAGATGTCGGAGTCTTCCTCATCTGTCCATCCGCCTAACAAAGGTCTAGGACCATGGACAGATACGGGAAGCGCATTTTCAGTTCAGCGGCTTTCTCTATGCGTTCCCTGAACTATTTGACTCATTTTACACGCTTACAGAGGGATCTAGTCAAAGAGTTGGGAGATACCCTCCAGGGTACTACAGATGCTGCTGTTTCAGAGAAAGTTACAGCACATCTCAACACCCTTACATCCATTGTAAACTCGTCCATGAGGCTGATATCATACGCAGCCGAGGGATCGAGTAGGGCAGCGGCTTCAGCGATTGCGCTTCGTAGGCAATCCTGGATGCGCTTATGTTCGCTTATGGAAGCCTTCAAGTCTTCCTTTACTAACGCCCCATTTGATGGAGCCACACTTTTGGCCCTAAAGTAAAGGAGACCCTTACCGGTGTGAACAGGAGGGAAAGACTCTGTCTGCTGTCGGAGTCCGTTTTCCACCCTTCCAGACCATACCCCAAAGGGCAACGTGGTGGGAAAATGTGGTTTCAAAACCCCAAGGATCTTTCCCAAACACACAGGGTGATGCCCCTCTAGAGGCAGAGGGGGCAGAGGTGGAAGACGCCGCCCTGGCGGCAGAGGGTCCGCAAAACCAAGGTGACAGGGATAACCTCCCTGGCAAACCTTTTCAGCACTCCTGAGAGGAGGCCCGACTGTCCTGCTCTGGAGGCAGTCGGGGTCGCTTAGCTTTATACCCTCAGGCCTGGCAAAACCTTTCTTCAGACAATTGGGTAAAAGCGTTGTTACCAGAGGTTACAAAATCCCATTTCTATCCACACCCATTCCAAAGAGAAAACTCCCAGATGTACCACCCCATCTGCGAGACCCAGCAGCTACAGAAATTTCAAAGCTGCTAGAAAAAGAGTCATCCAACCAGTCCCAGCGGACCAAATAGGATTCGAACTTACTCAAGGTTCTTTTTAGTTCCAAAGAAAACAGGGGACTGGAGGCCGATTCTGGACCTAAGCCATCTCAACACCTTTGTCAAGAAGGAAAAGTTCCGAATGGTCACGCTTCAATCGATCCTTCCATTCTTACAGAAGGACGACTGGATGTGCTCGATAGATCTGAAGGACGCATACTACCACATCAAAATGGCCATGGCGTCCAGGGATCATTTGCGCTTCCGGCTGGGAGCCAGTCACTATCAGTTTCGAGCCCTGCCCTTTGGTCTGACTACAGCCCCCAGGGTCTTCACCAAATGCATGGCAGTGGTAGCGTCTCACCTGAGGCGCCTAGGATTCCAGGTGTTTCTGTATCTGGACGACTGGCTCCTGTCTGCCACCACCAGGTGTCAACTGATACAAGCCAGGGATTACACCCTACAACTTTGTACACACCTTGGAATTTCAGTAAATTTCGAAAAATCTTTACTACAGCCATCACAGCATATCTTATTCATAGGAGCGGAATTAGATACGCACCATTTAGTTCTAAAACTTCCTACAGAAAGAATAGTAGCACTTCAAATCAACATTTCTCTTCTGCTGTCGTCCAGAAAGTCCCCGGCAAAAATTGTTCTGAAAGTCTTGGGTCTCATGGCAGCTTCTCTCATTGCGATACCATTGGGAAGACTGCACATGAGAGTGTTACAATGGCTCCTGTTTGCACAATGGTCATTCCAACAACTTCCACTGACTCACGAAATATTGATAACGAAAACATGCAAATCACACCTAATGTGGTGGTTACAGACTTGCAACCTATCCAGCGGAAGACCATTTGTGCTACCCGCACCGTCAGCGACGATAACCACGGACGCTTCCCTGATAGGGTGGGGGGGCATCTTTCAGGGACAGACAGTCCAAGGCGAATGGACCAATCTAGAGTACAATCTGCACATCAATGTTCTGGAGTTGAGGGCAGTGTTTTTGGCGTTGCAACACTTTGCTCCCCTTCTTCCTCCAGGGACCATTGCAGTTCAGACAGACAACATGTCCATAGTCTGGTACATAAACAAGCAAGGGGGAACCAGGTCTTACCAACTATGCAGAGAGGCCATGAGAATTTGGCAATGGGCAGAGTCCACCGGTCGCTTTCTGATCGCAACGCACATCCCGGGGTCATCCAACGTCATAGCCGACAGGCTGAGCAGGGCAATACTATTGCCTCACGAGTGGTCCCTCAAACAGTCAATTGCGAAAAGGATTTTTCGCAAATGGGGCCAGCCTACCTGTGATCTGTTTGCGTCTCCAATGAACGCCAAATGCAGGAGCTACTTTGCCCTATTACCCCCTCCAGGGGAAGTCCCCAGGGACGCGCTGGTGCACGATTGGCCCCCGGGTCTCCTATATGCTTTTCCTCCATTTCCCCTGATTGCAAAGTTTCTGCAGAAAGCCAACAACCTTCAGAGGACAATTATTCTCATTGCTCCGTTCTGGCCTCGTCAAATTTGGTTCCCCTTTCTATTGCATCACCGCATTCGGGGACCTTGGATGCTGGACCCAGAGCCAGATCTACTGACTCACTCGTCAGGAGTTCCTCACCCATCTCTAGAATCTCTCCATCTAGCAGCTTGGCTGCTCCGCTTCCCTTTCTAGCCAGGTCAGTTCCCCTTACATCGGCGGTTCAAGATATTTTAGTAGCTTCTCATAAACTTTCCACTACAAAGACTTACACCAGTAAGTGGAAACGTTTTGTCTTTTGGGTGGAGTCACATCATTTGGACCCTGTTATAGCTCCGTTAAACAAGGTTTTAGAGTTCTTGACTGAACTATTTCATGAAGGAGCTTCCCCGGCTACTTTAAGAGTACAGTTAGCTGCCATTTCTAACTATCATGTAGTGGAATGTGGTGCGCCTATTATGGCTCACAGACTTTGTAAGGCCTTTTTAAAAGGTTCTTTTCATATCAGACCACCAGTCAGAAGTCCGACATCACCGTGGAATTTGAACCTGTTGCTCTCTAAATTGATGTTGCCACCCTTTGAACCAGCCTCAAGTTGCACATTGAAATTTTTGTCATGGAAAACTTTATTTCTAGTGGCCATTACATCTGCTAGACGAGTGTCTGAGCTTCAGGCCCTTTCTGTCAAACATCCTTATTTAATATTTCATTCTGACAGAGTATCCCTACGCACTAATCCATCCTTTCTTCCCAAAGTTTGTTCTTCTAGTAATATTAATCAGTCCATTGAATTACCCACCTTCTTTAAGAACCACTCTAATAAATTGGAGTATATGTTGCACAAACTGGACGTCCATAGACAACTCAGATTTTATTTGGATAGAACAAAAGATCACAGGAAATCTGATCAACTATTTGTAGCTTTTGCTGACAGCAGAAAGGGTCTTGCAGTTCTGAAACGAACTCTTTCTAAATGGCTAACTGACTGTATCACATATGTTTATGAGGCGTCTGATCAAACATTATTAGTAAAACCCAAAGGACATTCCACCAGATCAGTTTCTACATCTTTGGCTCACGCAGCTCGCTTACCACTAGACACTATTTGTGCGGCTGCTACTTGGGCTAAACCACATACATTTATCTCTCATTACAAAGTGGACAGGGTTTCTAGGGATAGGGCAACCTTTGGTTCCACTGTGCTCAAGAACGTTCTCCCTTGAGTTCCTCAGGATCATGGAGCTAGGGACGCTACCCATGTGTAAGAACAAAGGCGAGATTGAACACTCTCACATAAAGAAGTTATGTCCTTAACATAACGTTCCATGTGGAGTGTTCATCTCACCTTGGTTATTACACTCCCACCCCTCCCACCCTTGGGAAGAACGTTCGATTTGGTGCCTGGTCTGGAGTATTCTCCTTCTGCTGTTGCATTGTTAGTGTTACTATCATACCCTTGGTATGTTTGTATATATGTACTTCTATGTATATAGTTTGGCATGTGTGAGTGCTTTATGTCTGGTTTGCTTGCAAACTAGATCTGAGGTAAAGGCAGAGGGGGATTGTGGGTATTAGATGTCCTCGAGCTTCTTCTCGATGCAGAGCTTGCAGTCGGCCGGCACGGAGCTGAGGATCGGCTCCGAACCCATGTGTAATAACCAAGGCGAGATGAACACTCCACATGGAACGTTATGGTAAGGACATAACTTCTTTTTTCAGTAAATGGTTTGCCTTGCTCAGATTCTCAATGGAGACCTACAGAATCAAACCTAGGACTACAAGAAAAATTAAATGTAGCTTATATTCTTAATTTTCTGTGGTAAGCTTTCAGACCAAAAATAATTTTCAGCTTTAAAAAATGTTTACAGTTGCTTATTGCTATATTTAAGAGTGTTTGATTCAATACTGTAGTAAATTGCTTAAAGTATAATTAAGATTTCTGCATCTTAACTAGCACACTCCTTACTAAGGTAACTGCAATATGTCTTAACTGTGCTCTCTATATTTATTTACCTGCATGTGTTTACTGTTTTTGTTAGGTTAAAGGCCGTTTGCAGAAAATGGGAGCTTTGAATTCTATGAACATTTTTCTTCGTCAAGAGATTGATCGAATGCAAAAAGTTATCACTCTACTTAGAAACAATCTAAGTGATCTAAAGCTAGCCATAGAGGGAGCTATCATAATGAGTGAGGTCTGTACAGAATAATCTCTTATAAACTTTAATCAAAAAATGCATCAATGATTTGAGGAAAAAAATCATAATATTGAGAATAAATTATTTTTGCAATTGAGTATGTTTGTAAGCAACCCCCATTTGCCTTTTCTTTGCTTTTCCTTAATTCTTTAAGAATGTCTTCTCCATAGATGATGAAATTACATGAAGTAGTACCAGAAACTTGAATAGAAAGGATACAGATATGGTATGAGGAGTTCTATTATCATGAGTGACAGGACTAAAACTGTAGGCTTTTAGTCAGCTCAACATGTGAAACTTTCTTAGGTCATTAACAGTTCTCCCTTTACCCATAATTATCTTCAAACTAGCTTCAACTTCTTATCTCTTTTGCCATGCATTTAGAGAAAGATATCTCAAGTCTTCTCTGTTGTATTTTTGCCTTACTGGCTGACTCATTTTCTACAGATCAGTCTACATTTCAAGACTAGTTTGCAACAATTTTAGGCTCTTTCACCACTCCTCCATATCAATGTGCCTGTATAGTTTTTCTTCCATTTATCTGCTGTGTTTTTACTAGTTGTTTTCACTTTTCTAGGTGTAGCTATTGCTGTTTATTGGTTTTGTCTATTTGGGGAATTATAGCAATAGGGAGTAAGGTTTTCAGATGATACAAATGTGGGAACAAAATGCCACCCCAAGGTTTGAAGCATGTTTTTCTTTTACTCATACTTGTATTTGTAAGTCAAAAATTCCAATTAAAATATTGTCTGAGAAGTTGCTATTAACTATATTGGAAAAGACAATGTTCATTTTATCAGATTTTGTGATACATGTAATTTTCCATCTTCCATGTCATCCTCTCCAAGGTCCTTTCAGAGTCATTCCCATTCACTTATAGAATATGATCTAGAAAGGTTGATGGAGTCCTTTATAATTGTTCAGCAAAAATGTTGGCCATCTCTATTGGTCTGATATTGGGGCAGAAATTGGTACACTGCCATTGTCTATTTTTTTTTTTGTTCAGAATATCCCAGCTGTCCTTTCCACCCTTTATATAGATACCAGCTTCAGTGAGGATGGGATCTAACCAGCAGTCACAAATGTCAATATCAATAGATATGTCCTAGTGACAAGACCACAGCCTTAGAGGTGAATGCCTTCTACATCTACTTTTCCACTTTTGTTGATGACTTTTACACTGATATTGCTGGTATCAGGAGTTTATTCAGGCATGGGGCTTGCAGTCAATTTGTCAGAGGTTGATATCAGCACTAATGTTATCAAACTCATACCAATTGTTGATAGGATTGGCTCTGCAGCTCTCATTGTGGAGACTCTCTGGTTCAGGCCTAAGGTCAATGAGTAGTGCAGGTGCAGGGTCTTAAGCTTCAGGCTCAGGTTCTTAAGGTTAATCTTGCCTCAGCTTTGTTGTCGGCATCAATCATACATGTGAGAATGTGGTCTTTACTACATTTGCTGTCCTCAATATATGTTCCCACTAAGGCTATGGCCATAATAGCAGCCACTACATTTTTGCTTGGTAATTTAGCTATCTACCATCATTTCAGCAAAATGACATAAGGGTAAGAACCATATATAAGACCAGTGTAAGGTATTTGGTTTATTAAAGTTTTTTTTATTGTCCTTAGATCTGTTACCCTTGAAGCCTAGAAGGAAGCACGACTACAGCAAGTGACACTTGGACTCCCCCCAGGAGTCCTCCTACCTTGATAGTAATGAGGGTAGAGTATTAATTCCCTGTCATTTGCCCACATAATCGCAAGTTTGGCATAGTCATTGAGATGATGAGGCAGAGAAGGAGGTGGTACTCGAGCCTCACAACCAAGCCTCACAATCTGTCTATAAAGGATCCTACAAGATGGCTTCTAATGCCCCCAGCCTTCTTTCTGGGACATCATTGTGGGCATAGTTGTCAAAACAAACTCAGAAATCTTGATGTCATGGCATCTGACCAGAAGAGACGAGACAAGATCCTCCAGCCTGTTCAACAGTGGACCACTGGACTGGGAATTCTAAGCCAGATTCAACTTTTGATGTGGCAGCTGATAAAAAGGCTCCTTTTCACAGAGTCCTGTTGTCCTTCCTCCAGATTTAATTCTCTGGCTAAGGACCGAATTGAGAAGTGTGCTTACACAACCTCCATATTTTCTTTGAAGGTCCTAATGTACTTGTCTCACATGTTAAACTTCCAGAGGGAGCTAGCCAACAAAATAAGTTCCTGGAAGAGCTGCTAGATAGAAACTCAGAATGTATCCTCAGATTACATCAGTTTTCTAAGTAGTTAATCGTTCTATAAAAGGCTTCCATACTCTTGATGATATCATAACAAATATAGCTACTTCTTGCACACCTCTCTCTCTCTGTATATATCTATCTATATATATATATATATATATATATATATATATATATATATATATATATATATATGGTTCCCCTTCAAACCATCAAACGTTTAAAACATCGAAGTTCAGATCATTGAGACCAGAACATCGAGTTTGAAAACGTCGAAGGTTTGAAGGGGAAGAAAAAGGTAAGTGTAGGTGGGAGAATCTTTGTGTTTTTCCAGGGCACCAAGGTGCCCTGCATACTGTGTGTGTCTATGTGCCATCTGTGTGATGGCACTACAAATAGGGTACGGAAAATCTCCAGTTTAGCGCTTCTGCATATAGCGCTAAATGGGAGATTTCCCTTTACTCCACTGTAGTGCAGTCTCAGAGTTGGAATATTGAAGTAGGGGGGTGTGGGGGGCACAGCCCCTCACATGGGGGGGTGCGAA
Source organism: Protopterus annectens (assembly GCF_019279795.1). Taxonomy (NCBI): domain Eukaryota; kingdom Metazoa; phylum Chordata; order Ceratodontiformes; family Protopteridae; genus Protopterus; species Protopterus annectens. Next base: position 1,994,797,668 of record NC_056726.1, on the reverse strand, counting down.
GTCCCCCCGCATACAATTGTTAACATTTCTTTTTCTTTTCTTTTTTTTTTTTTTTTTTTTGATTACACTTGTAACCGATGTTTCAAACTTCGATGCTCTGGTCTCGATGATCAGAATTTCGATGTTTTGAAATTTCGATGGTTAGAAGTGGAACCATAAATAAAAAAAATATATATATATATATATGTATATATATATATATATATATATATATATATATATATATATATATATATATATACATACATATGGGTCTACTTTGTTTCATTGAAGGATCATTTCACTGAATTTGAATTCACCCTGACAAAATCGCTGAAAGCTTAAGTTATTGAGAACTCATTTTACTGAATCTGATTTCACTGAAGTGAAGTACTGACACTGTGTAGAGTACAGTTAGGCAAGTAAAAGGTATATGCTCTTTTCCCCACTGTAGTGTGATCCTGGATTTAGTATATATAGTTAGGGGGGTTGTGGGGGGGCACAGCCCCCCACGTAGTTTAGTTTTATATTATATTTCACTGAAAGCTTCAAAACAATACATTTTAAACCATAGACATGCATACTTACAACACTAATGACTAACTCTTTCCAGAAGACAATATATACCCAAACTAACTGGGGGGGGGGCTACACACCCCACACCCCCCCAAAATGCCTCCACCCCTCCAACAATATATACTAACTACAGGATCACACTACAGTGGGGAAAAGGGCATATACTTTTTACTTGCCTTACAGTACTCTACACAGTGCCAGCACTTCACTTCAGTGAAATAAGATTCAGTGAAATGAGTTTTCAGTAATCTGAGCTTTCAGCGATTTGGTCAGGGTGAAGTGAAATTCAATGAAATGAGCTTTGAAACAATCAATGAAACAAAGTCTGTGTGTGTGTATATATATATATATATATATATATATATATATATATATATATATATATATATATATATCATCCTCACTTTTTAAGTCAGGTCATAAATCATTTACCTTTACCTAAAAATATCTGTGTGTTGAAGGAATTCTCAAAAGCAAATGTTCTTCAGTTACTTGTTGAACTTAATAAATTCCACTGCAGTCTTTCACAAGTGGGTCTGATTTCACTGAGTGGGTCTGATTGATAATGCAGCTATGTATGCTTCTGACTTCTACTCCCACACAAATAGATGCATGGATAACAGTCCCTGCCCACACTAAATATAATGAGAAATTTAAAACAAACCCTTATGGTGGAATATCCATATAAATAAATTATATAATGAGAAAAAATCCTCACTTAGTGTTTATAAGAGGTCTTACTTTATCTACCTTAAGACTATACATAAGAAGCTAGTAAAGAGCTTAATGGAACCATTAGGTAGCACACAGCTGAGTATGAACTTAACACAGCCACTAAGACCAAAAATAACTACAAATCTTCATTTAGTTATATAAATAAGTTATGAATTAACACTCAATAATATTCAGAGCTAGTCAACAATAATGCTGCCACTCTGTCCCAAAGGAAGTAATTTCCTAGCTGACACATTTAGTGCAACTTGTACTCCACAGATAGTTATAGCAATTCCACAGATTCCTCAGTTCCAGTCACCCCCCACCTCCACCACCACCACCACTTTAATTACTATGGAACAAGTCCTCTCAGGCCTTTTAAGTGCTAAGAATACCTCATGCATTTGCCAAATAATATAACAGTCTGCCTGATTATCAACACCAAACAAGGCCTATCTGAGCCCTGCTTAACATTTTTAATCTACACCTGTCCACTGGTTACATTCATGTAGAAAAAAAAACACAGCTATTAATTTCATTTTCTAACAAGAACATGGGCTGTAAAGTTTCTAAAATAATTTTATATAGATAGTTGGCTAGTTGAATTAAATTATGAGAAACACAGTATACTCCTGTGTCTAGAGATCATTCAACAGGAAAAGTGGCTACATATCAGGTACTTTTCAAAATACATCCTCAGATGAATTTTGTGAAGCAATTATATGGGCTTCAATGAATACTTTCAAAATGCATTGCAAGATGAATGCCATCTCTAGATCAAGGTCTTCCTTGGGGGACACAGTTATTAGAGCTATATTCAAATGAAGGTGACCAGCTATGAGTCTACACCTGAGACTCTGTCCTGTTCATGACTAGGATGGATAGGAAGGCAGGAATTCCACAAATTATGTAATGCTGGACTGGTGGTAGTTACAAAGAAAGAAAATATGCATGATGTATAATGCATGTAAATGGAAAAAAATAATATGGTTTGCTTTCTTTTTTGTTTATGTAAGTTTGTTTATGTCTTAAGTGATAATTTAATAGTGATAATAGTAGCCTCATCTCTCCCTACTCTAATCTTACTACTCTTCACTCAGCAAATAAACTACTGGTCACCATCCAGAAATCCCACAACAGAGCAGTTGATTCTCTTTTCTCAAACTCTGTGGGGAAGACTTGGAACAGGCTTCCCAGCATACTTGCAACTCATCATCATTACCACTCTTCAAAAAGCAACTAAAAAGCTTCCTAAAAACACAATGGCTATGCCCTTGTACTAACCCTGACTGATACTCCCCAGTACAACATCACTGTATACCTTGCACACAAAACCCATAGCGTGGAATGAGTAATCTTTCACTTAACCCCCTTTTTTACTTTCCTACTCCCAGGGAACTATCACTGTATTTGATCTTTGTATACTCATTCGGCTATTAGCAAAACTCTACCATCTGTATACAAACTAACTATCTTTTTACTATGAGTATAACATTCTGTTTTAAATGCATATACACAATCTCTCTTGTGCATTAAGTTATACTTTAAGACTACCTGAATTCACTTTTTAAATCTGTGCCTTCATTCCTAACATACAGTATGTTGAATATCATACCATTTACCATGTAAATAGTATTATATTGCTGTATTAAACTCTGTACTCACTAATGTCATACCCTTTACTATGTAAATAGGACTGTATTTCTGTGTTAGACGTTGTATCTATAGTACTGTACTGCTGTGCTAAACTCTGCACTCTCTTTCTCTATAGTACTGTACTCCTGTCATAAACTCTGTACTCACTTCACTCAATATTAAGTTCTTATTTGAAAATTCTTTTTTTTTTCTTTTATGCTGATCTGTATTATTTACTTAATGTGGAGCTTATCTCCCCGGGCCTCTACTGAAAATGGACATGTATGCAGTTGGACTAGCCCGGTTAACAAATGTAAAATAAATAAAAAATAAATAAATACAAATTTTATGAAACTGTTAAAAAATTCATAAACTGCTTAATTACTGCCTTACCTTAAACCTCACTCATCCTTCAAAATATTATTCCCATATATTTTCCCACAAATTCCATTTATTTCTATGTAATTTGCTTATTCCCTTTTCTAAAGATCCCACTTCCAATTATTTTATCTCTTTTCCAATATTCGATGCTTCAAATAGAGTTGGGTTTAGATTTTCATTTCCATTTTCTAGTAATTGCTTCTTGGCAGCCAATAAAATTAAACTTAATAAGGCCTTACTATGTACTGGCAATTCAGAGCATGTGTCCCTGCTCTTAAGAATCATTTCCTTAGTTGCAGCCATTTGCTCCCCCAATATTTCTGACAGAGTATTCTGTACAGAATTTTTAAAATCTGGCAAATGATTACACTCCCATAAGGTATGTTCCCAGTTACCTCTTTCTTCACCATCACACCTCCAGCATGTGCTGTCTTCCTGAGGAAAAACTCTTTTGAAGTCTGCTTGGGATTTAAAAAGTCCTATGCAAACACACCCAATCAAAAAATCCTAAAGCTTCTAGAGAGCATTCTTATCAGAATGCATGCAGTTGAGGCACTCCCACCTAATGCATTTCCAGTTTGCTGAAGATTCTTAGTGTGTATAACATTACTGCAGGTACAGAGTAGTTCAGTACTATGTTCCCTGCATTTAAAGACAAGTTGCTCCAGAGAGATGTAGAACAGTGACAATACCTTCTGTACTGGTAGTATTGTGTATTCCACCACAGCCTAATATGTGGGAGCATAGCAGCACCATGTATCATACTGGGTATGATGAGAAGCCCTGGTAATGTAATGATGATATATTCAAAATCAAAACCTCTATCCAACGAAACCTGTGACACAGGAATCATTTGACATGAAATAAAGGCTGCTTCAAACATCAGTGCTGACAAAAATCCTCTCTGACAAAGCTGTATAAAAAAAGAGAAGAGGAACTCATAACTCTGCCTTTTTTCTTTCTGATAGCAAGGATTACTGTGAATTTACAAATCATGTATTCTTCTCTGTGACTTCAATGCAGACGAACAGACAGAAAGTTTTTTTTTATCTTCTGATTCTCCATCACAGGTATACTGTTAATTTAAACATTTGAATTTTTTTTTTTTTTTCAAAAGCTTTCTTCATCAAAGATGAGTTGCTTAAATCTCTTAGTGCTTATATAACTCAAGAATTTAAGTCAAACACCTTTTGAAGATTACCTTCTTCACATAGAGTTGAACAAGAGCAGGATACAATGTCCGCATTTCCCCAAGAAAAACCTGGCATGACGTGCACATACCTCTCAACTGTAGAGATTTTCACATAATGTCCAGATTTTGCCTCATATTTTTGGTCCATTTTCATAAAATTGTGGTTTTCTGGCAAATTAGTGTGAAATCATTAAACATTAAAGTTAGAAAATAATGACAGACATTTGAGTTTCAGACTTCATACCCTTCAGAAAATTCATGCTAATGCAAAACCTGTTATTCTATCAGCTTGTAAGCGCAATATTTAAAAATTGTCCCTATTTTTGGTCCTTTGTCTCACTTTTATATATGGCTTTGTCCAGATTTCTTGCCCTAAGAGGTTGAGAGGTATGGATGTGCATGGTACTCAAAGAATATAGATGTTTAACATTGGATCACTGTTGCAGTAGCCTAAGCTGTTTGACTTACATCCTACCAAGGATATGACAAACTAGCCAGCTTTTCAAAGCTTAAAGAAACTTTCCACATACTCTAATGTCCAGCAGCTTGAGCAGAGCTCAGTGTAAAAGGCAGTTTGAGTGCCAAACAGCTTCAGAGTTTTCTTGCTGCTGATGTGAACTCCCTCTGCAGGTTTTGTGGACTTGATAATTGGCTAGTGTTCCTTCAAGGCTGGGCAGATAAGTTTCCTTCTGAAAAAAAAAAATAAAAACTTCCACTGAATTATTTTTCTGAAAAAAAGTGTTTTTCTATGAAAACTTTTATACCTTTAGTTAGGAAATTGTATATGTTGGTGCATCGTTACATGTAAAGGGATCTTTTTCAGTTGAGAATGCCTGGATGAAAAATTGTGTGTAAATACTTTTTGACTAATTTTTTTTCTACATTTCTATGTAGAATAATTGTGTTTGGGGCAGGATATTGTGTTTTTTAGGAACTTACTTTAAAAATGTTTAAATCAAAAGTTGACTTGGAAAGTGACTTAGTTTACCATTTCAGAAAGGCTGTGCTACCCAACTTGCTGATACTCTTTTCTGCCCAACCATGGAGCAGATATCAGTCTCTTCTTTTCTTCCTTCCTACTGCTGCAATAAGTGTATTTCTTGGGAGTCTTTGGTCGGCTGGCTCTGTCACTGTCTCAGATGCTGATGGTCAAAATGCTGTGGTCAGACTGGGCTCCTCAGACTACTCTTTATTGTCCTCAGTCTCTCTGGTGTAGCATCTGCAGCCAATAAAGACTGAGTCTTAGTCACAATATTCATCATCTTGATTGATCACTGCTGCAGTAGCTTTAGCTATATGGTTCATAGGTTCATAGATTAGTACTAAGCTAACTGTCCTTGCAAGCCATTTTAAGCCTAGCCAATTATCCCTTGTGAGACTCAAACCCTGCACCTTGTGTTTGTAAGGCAAACACTTTAACCATTAGGCCACCCTCCCGCACCTATGGGTTATACCTTGCCAAGGCTATAATAAATGGCCAGCTTCAAAAGCTTGAGGGCACCTTCCGTGCACCCAATCTGTCAAGAAGCTCAGGCTGAGCTGACTAAAAGATATGTTTGGGTGCAAAACCATTCAGAGCTATGCTGCGGCCAAAGAGTACACTCCTTTGAGGCTTTTGAGGATTGATGGCCAGCTTGTGGTTTCCTATGCTGGGCAGATAAGCACTCTTTGGGGGATAAAAAAACTTCCATTTTCTTAATTTTATTAAAGTGGTATTACTTTCATGTTCAAGAAAGTTATTTTAAAGCTAGTTGTAAAGTGTTTATACAGACTACTGGTCCCATGGTCAGTCCTTCTTCCTGCCACAAAAAAAAACAGCCTTTGCCACCACAGCAGGCTATCAATTTGTCTCAGCTGTAGGTGAGTGACTCTGCTGTGGCCATTTGTTATACCTCAGACCACTCATCTTTTACCCTGGATCTCTCTGGTGTAGCAATTAGGTATGTGCCATCCCTGGGGAAGCTGCTGCTGCCATTAATAACATGGCTGGCCACAGTCTTCCTGTCACAGTGAAACAGAAAACCCAGTATGTATCTACTCCACCTCAATTTCCTTTGGCAAGGACTAGTTTACTGGATCTGGTTTGGTGTTTAATTCACAATGTTGATCATTCTTGTAAAGTAGTTTCTGGTAAAAGAAAGAGGTATTCCCCTTTTCCTGAAGAGAATTAAGATTATGAATTTCAACAGGAAGATGCAGGGACTGATACAGTTTTTTCCCCTCAGATTTTTAATTCAGATTCAAAGGAGAGCTCAGATCATGATTCTCCTTGTGGTGGTTTCTCTTTCTCTTGGACTGTTGCTAGAATGGGCCAGTGTTTTCAGTGGGAGAACACTGAGGTTTCTCAGTCCCCCAGAAAATACTATGAGTTGTCACAGAAGAATTTTCCAGAACTTACAGCCATTCCTCCTGTTCTGTCTGCTGTTGAGGTTGTGTGCATTACTGCCTGCAGTTTTCCTGATAATCACACTCCTGCTGTGCAATACCAGTCCAGTTGCTTATTTGTGTTTTCATAAAATTAATACAGTCTGTTCCTTCAAGCTTCTCTGGTACAGCTGAAAATATCAGGTGTTCCCTACATGCTGTCTTCTAATTCTGTCATTTTTTGAAATATCTCTTCTTGAGCAGTGTTATATTCAGCCAGTCTTTTCTTCATTTCAACTTCTGATTTTTGCAGTTTTATCATATCATCTTCCATTTTTTCCAGCCTTTTGTTGTTTGAGTTGATATACTCCATCAGTGTTTTGTTTATTTTAAACAGGTCTGTGAGCAGTTGTCCTGTACTTTCCTCTAGTTTACTGGAAGTCATGTCTGGAGGTTGTGCTGCTTTTTGCTGAGCAGCTGCAGAACTTTTCCCAGTCAGTGTTTTTTTCTCACCTTTTGTAGCTGATTTTCTTTCATGTCCTGTATATTTCTTTTTTCCTGACATCCAGGCAGTGTAGGTACTAGTCAGTTACTGAAATTTACCCAGAAACACAAAAGTCTACTGGACTTCTCTGATGAGTTTCTGTTTTCATGCTGGGAGAGAGAGAATTATGCTATTACTCAATGTGCAGCCATCTTGGAAGTCCAACCTTCAGCTTATCTTGTTCTCAAGTTCTTGGAACACATGGCAGCCACCATTTGCTTGGTTCCCCTTGCAAGATACTACATACGTTCTGAAATGGACATTGATAGTGTAGTGGTCTTATCTGACACAAACAATGGAGTTCCCCATTGTGTTGACAGAGACCTGTTAAAATCAAATCTGGTGATTTTTGAAGTCATCCTTGGTATCGACTGGGAAACCATTCATTCTCCCCTTTCTCTGGGCACAGCCATAATGGATGCCTCTCTTCTGAATGGGGGAGGTGATTTAAAAGAGAGGACCATTTAAGGCACCTGGTTTGATACCGAGGTCAGTCTTCACTCATTGTCTTGGAGATGAGAGCAGTTCTCCTTGTATTGCAGGCTTTTCAAAATGTTCTCCTAAGGGTGTGATTTCACTTCAGACTGACAACATGTCTGTGGTATGGTATCTGAACAAATGAGAGAACCCATTCTTATCCTATTTGTCAAGAGACCATGAGAGTTTAGTACTGGGTAATTTAATCTCAATGGTTATTGGTTGCAATGCACATACTGGGGAGATCCAACATATTAGCAGACAGCTTGAGCAGGAGCAATTTCTTTCCATGAGAATCCAAGAGTGGCTGCTTGGATTTTTCAGCACTGGGGCACCCCATGTTGCAATCTTTTCACATCCTCTTACAACACCAAGTGTAGCAGCTATTGTGCTTTAGGCCCTACTCAAGGACAGTCTCCCAGAGATACTGATCTGTATGCTTCGTCCCCAAGTCTCATGTACACCTATTCCCCCAACCCCACTGATAAAGTTTCTTCAGAAGGCAGCCCATTGCAGATTGACTATAATCTCCTTCCTTTGATCTCTTGTAAAGTACCCTCCATTGGTCTTGGATCCCATTCTGGATCTAATTTCTCAGCCGGTGAGTCAAAGCCCACCCAACCTTCAGACCGTCAAGTTGACCACATGGTTTCTCCAATTCCCTTGATGGCCCATAATCTCAGGTTATCAGACAAAGTGGTGCATATTTTGTCTTCTTCTCAGAAACTGTCTGTATGTAGGGTGTATGCCAGTAAGTGGAAACGTTTTGCTTGATGGGATACCTCTAAAAGTTTGGATCCTTTTTCAACCACTATAAAGGTCACTTTTGACTACCTAGCAAATTTGTTTTACTCGTGCTATAGTTATTCTAGTATTAAGATGCAGTTGGCAGCCATTTCCAATTTCCACATTGGCAGGCTCTCAAAATTTTGAAGACCTTTCTTAAAGGTACTTTTTTATTACATCATCTGGTCCAGGACCCCTTCCTTCCATGAGACTTGCCTTTCAAGCTCTATATGTTGGCTGTGCCCCCTTTTGAACCTTCTGCTGCAGTTGACTTGAAGTTTTTAACGTGGACAACCATATTCTTGGTGGCAGTTACTTCTGCCAAGCAGATGTCAGAGCGGCAATCCCTCTCATCTGTACCTCCATACTTGGTCTTTCATAAGGATAGGGTTTTCCTCTGCACAGATCATTTTTTCCTTCCTAAGGTGGCTACAGAGAACAGTTTAAATAAGTCCATTGACTTACCAGTATTTTTTCCTAAATTTTCCAACAAGGGGGAATACTTAATTCATTATCTGGGTGTACAAAGATGAGGCTTTACTTGAACAGAACCAAATCTTTCAGAAAGTCTAAACAGTTGTTTATTTTCTTTTCCAAGGCCAGGTTGGGCATGTCAATGTCTAAAGTACACTCCTAGTGGCAATCTAATTATATTTATTTTGTGTAGAGTTTAAAAGGAAAGCCCTTGAGAGGTAAACCATAAGGTCATTCTATAAGAGCTGTGTCTGCTTCTACAGATTTTTTTCTCCAGAGCTGCATTTGATGAGATTTGTGCAACTGCCACCTGGGTTGGCCCTCCTTCCTTTGTGTCCCACTACAAATTGGACATTCAGTCAAGGTCCAGTGCTTCCTTTAGTTGTACCGTATTGTGCAATAATCCTTCTATGAGACCACCCTGCAGGGTTTCTGTGGTAGAGGGCGCTGTCCTCAGGTTGAATCCAGATGGAAAAGAAAACATCAAATATGAAAATTATGTACTTACTATAATGATAGATCTGTGTTGTCTCTTTCTATCTGGTTCAACCTTCCTTACCTCCAGGTCCCACCTTTACAGCAAACCTGTTGACCATGAGATGACCAAGTTAGAGAGGTTCTTCTTCCCTCCTGTGCTGGGATTCTTCATGTTTTTTTTTTCCAGTGGATTTTGAACATTGTCAGTTTCATGTTATGTGGCTGGTCTCAAATCTGAGCTGGATCTGATAACCCACAGAATGAACCAGACAGAAAGAGATAACACAACTCTATCATTATAAGTGTGAAGACTGGTAGAGAAGGGTTGAAGGCTGCCAGCCTAGTCAAATAGAATTTGATACATAATTCTGGCATTTGTAAATATAAATATAAAATACAGGCTTGTGTCTTAAATGTAAAGAAATGCTGTTTCAACAATGTGGCAACATTGCCATCTGCTGTAAGGAAAACTAAGTCAAGCATTTCAAATTTTTCTTTTGAAATTGAAATCATTTCATCACTGCCTTTGATGTTTTACAATTTGGCTCCAGTCCGGCTAGAGGAAGGCATCCTGCCTGTTGTTTTAAGGCTCAAGTTAATGACCAGAATTTACATGTGGAATGCCCTTTATTGCACTATGTGTAAAACAATGTAAATGTAGTTAATGTGTAGCCTGGGAACTCCAGGAAGAGTGAAAAAGATGATGTAATGTTTATCCGAACTGGAGTGGCCACTGTGGTGCAGCAGTTAGCATTGTAGCCTCACAGCAAGAGGTTCTCCGGTTCGATCCTTGGCTGGAGTGCCTTCTGTGCGGAGTCTGCATGCCTCCCTGTGGTTGCATGGGTTTCCACTGGGTGCTCCGGTTTCCTCCCACATCCCAAAGACATGCTGTAGGTGGATTGGACACTCTAAATTGGCCCTAAGTGTGAGTGTGTGCATGTGTGTGCCATCTGTGGAAGGTTGGGTGCCGGGCTGGCAACTCAACACTGTAAAACTCCCCTGCCAATCATGAGCAGACAGGTGATCCGCTGTGGTGACCCCTAACCGGGAAAAGCCGAAAGAAGAAGTTTCAATTTAAACAGTGAGAACCAGAGATTGTTAAGCATTTTGATCTTTGACTATTCAGCTCAGCACTGCCTTGCTCTGTGTAAGTAAGTTATTTTAGAAGTATGTTTTTTTGTAGAAATAGCTAGGACTATAAAGATTAGACTAAGTGTTTTTCTGTTATGTCAGAACTGTACTATGGAATTATTTTAAGTTTCTGTGTGATCTCTGAACTCTTGAATAGCACTGTGGTGTAGTAGTATTGTCTTGTGTTTTTAGAATTTATTATTAAATACTTTTAAACCCCTTTAAACTGTGGCTGGTTTGTGTAGAGATAATTAAGCTCTAGAAGTGATCCTGTAATAAGCCCTTCCAAAGCCTTAAGATTGCTTAAGTTATGCTACTGTTGGATAATAATATTGTACAGTAATAATTGGACACCTTTTTAAGGGCCTTTGGGTAGCTGATAATTATTAGCTGGTGGTGGCAGTAATTACTACCGTATAGTCTGGGTGAAGGGGCTCAGCTGGAAAATCTGTGTCAGCCTTTCCCAGGAGTGTCTGTGAAGTTGTATAAATACTTATCTCAAAGAGTGTGTGTGTGTGTGTGTGTGTGTGTGTGTGTGTGTGTGTGTGTGTGTGTGTGTGTGTGTGTGTGACAGCTACTTGGGCAGGGGCACGAAGCACTGGTTGGACAGAGAGGGTACTGGAGGTTAGCTTACCATCACAGACCTGACAAGGAAGAACAGGCCAGATAAGGTAGTGTGGACCCCAGCATGTGAGCAGGCATTTCAGAAGCTTAAAGAAGCTTTGGGAGGACCCCCTGTGTTAGCCAGTCCAGATTACAACAAAGAATTTGTTGTGCAAGTGGATGCTTTGAACCATGAGGTGGTGGCTGTACTTAGCCAGATTTCTTCAGAGGGGGAAGAGCACCCAGTGGTTTATCTCAGTCGTAGGCTCCAACCCAGGGAGGAATGCTATGCAGCTGTAGAAAAGGAATGTCTAGCCATAGTATGGGCACTGCAGAAACTTCAGCCTTATCTGTATGGAAGAAAATTCACTGTTATGACAGATCACAACCTTCTAACATGGTTAAACAGAGCCAGTCAGCAAAATGCCAAGTTGCTAAGTTGGAGCCTGGGGTTGCAAGCATATGATATGTCAGTGCAGCACCACAGTGGGAGTAGCAGTGGCAATGCAGATGGGCTCTCAAGACAGGGAATGGGGTGAGGTACACTCAGATAGACCTAACCCTCTCAAGCAGCGTTTATCAAGGGTCACTTGAAAAACTAGCTTGAGTTCTCCAGAGGGGGAGAGATGTGAAGACTGGTAGAGAAGGGGTGGAAGGCTAATTGTTTAATTGATTAATTGAAGGGGATTTAGATATATAAGGGGTGAGAGAATTTTAAAATGTTAGTTCAGAAGAAGTCCTGTATTATCATTGGACGAAACCTAGGTCAGTTTGTCTTGTGCATTGTTTATTGTTGGCTTGCATTAAACCTTTGGTTTCAAGCTCCGAGTATCCATGGTGCTTTTTGGAAGTGTTTTTTAGAGGTTATATTGTACAGGTCCAACTACCCCTCCACTGACACCTCCAGTATCAGTCCATCCCTTGGATCTGGTTCACACAGGTCTGAGCCCCCCTCCCCCCCAGTGCACCTCTTTTTGAGCCAACAGTTCGGACAAACTTCAGTTCCATCAGAGTCCCTTACTGTCTTGACTCCAGTTCTTTCACATCGAGATGAGTCTCAGAGCCAAAGGTTTGGCACCATGGCCCCAGGGGTGTAGTTGAGTCTGAAGTTTCTGGAGCTGTCTCTATCTCTTGGGGCTTCAGCTCTTGATAACTTGAGTCTGATGTCAGCCTCGAAGATGATGTTGGTCAGGGCTGAGATTGTGCTTTTTTATTTGGATAGGAGGGACACTTCATTGGCTCTGATCATGGCCTTGGTTTTCAAGGTGTTTTAATGAGTTTTGGCTTAACTAAGAAGTCAGGTCACCTTTGAGCTTGGATCTGTCCCAACTTCTACTGAGTCCTGTGACTTGCTCCACTCATTCAGTTTGATGGGGCCAGTCAGCTTCATTAGGTCTGGAGGATACTCAACAATAAAGTTCCATGTCTGATTCAGACTTGTCTCCTGATATTCCCCCAAGACAATATCCTAGAAAACAGACTTGTTAATGGAAGCACATAGAGTTCTCTCCAAAGTCTGACACAGAAGACAAAGATCTGGATGAAGGTGAAGGTTCCCCAAAGTCCCCTCTAGAATACAACACCATAGATGATATCCTAGAATTGATAAAGCAACTAGGGGGTTGGTCCACAAGAAATCCTTCACCAGACAAATCTGTGTTCCTCACGGCCTTTTGTACTGGCTCATCTGCATCCTGGGTGGTACCACCAGTTGATGTCCTTATAGACGTAGTGGCTCAGCAGACCTAGAAGGACCCTGATTTAATGGAACCTATCCCCAAAATAACAGATAGTATTTTGCTAGCCCCAAAGGACAGAAAGCTCTAGAGTGAGGGTCCACCAGTAGATGCCATCATAGTAGTGGCAGCTGTTAAAAAGGAACTGTCAAAGGAAAGTTTTTAAATCCATTCCCCTGTCAGGGAGTCAAGGGCATTGGACAGATTCGGAATCAGATGTATGCTTTTGTGACAGTTGCACTTAGACCACTGAACTGTCTTCCTTACATGGCACATTTTCAGAGGAACCCAACCAAGAAGCTTACCAAGTTCCTCTCGGTTAGCCTGCCAGCAGATGTTCAGAAAACAATGGACTCTCAACTGTCTACCTTGCAGTCTATGTATAATGTGTCCATTCATCTGCTTCCCAATACAGCTGATGGCACAGCCAGGGCAGCAGGCACCAGCATAACCATGCATTGGCTTGCTTGGATGCATCTGTGCAATTTTGCAGAAGGCTTTAAGATGTCCTTCATCAATGCCCAGTTCAGTGGTTCCACACTATTCGGACCCAAAGTTAAAGAGATGCTTACTAGGTCTGAACAAAATAGCATAACCCTGTCTGCTGTTGTAAACTGTTTCTTCACCCTCAAATGACCTTGTCTAGGAACCAAAGAGGTGGTAAGAAGATGTGGTTCAGAATGTCACAGGATTATGTGACTACTAATCTACTAATGTAGTCATCCCTTTTATTTTCTTCCTTTTCATTTACTCTCTCATTTATTTGCTATATAGATCCCGTCTCTCTTTCTTCTCTTTCACTATCATCAATTTTCTTACCCCTTCTTCTCCTCCCCACCCTTCCTCCATCTTTTCACCCTCACCCTGCTCTCTTCTCCTTTCATCCCTACTCCCTTCTAATCTTCTATCCTTATACCATCAAGAATATTTAATGGCAGTGTTCATTTATCTGTGCCTATACTGTTGATATAGATGCTTCTCTTAAATAATAATAGTCATCTTTCTTATCATGTGGGTCAATGGCCCACCTGTTATATTCAAGTTATTGTACCCTGTAAATCCTATTGGATGTTCTTATATCCTCTGAATAATCTCTGCTAGTCATCTTGATCACTCCTCTCCATGGGTAAGTGACCCACTTGTAATAGTCTAACTTTCACTGTAAATTCTATTTGATGTATTTGATGTATTTTGACATTTTGATTTATGTATTTTGACAAGGAATACTGTATAGTAACTCATACTTGTACTTGGAGATTTTCTCCCCAGGCCTCCACTGAAAATGGGCTACTAGCCCAGTCAGATCTCCACAGTAAACAAATGTTAAACAAACAAATAAATAAATAAATACAATTATCACCATACACTCATGAAGGCAGGCTCCCTGAGGCAGAAGGGGAGGCAGTTCCAATGGATGTCACATTAGGGGAGATCTCCAGGACGCCTACTATCACATAAAAATAAAGAGAGAATCCAGGAGTTTTCTCCATTTTTGGCTGGGAGCCAAACATTTTCAGTTCGCAGCACTGCTATTTGGTCTCACCAAGGCCCCCTCAGGTGCTGAAGAAAATGATAGCAGTAGTTGCAGCTAATCTCATACTACAAGAGATCCAGGTATTCCCATACCTAGACAATAGGCTCCTCACTGCTACGTCCAGGGATCTTTTGGTTCAACACTGGACCTCTTGCTCCACCTTATACAAAAGCTGTGGATTTCAGTCAATCAGTCCAAAAGTCAGATGTTCCCCACTCAGCACATAGAATTTATTGGATGTCACGTCAACACAGTCCTTCAAATTGCAAAGCTTCCAGACACCAAATAACTGTCTTTTCATCTAGTGGACACACAGGTCATTCAGCTTCCCTTTCCTCAATCAAGATTAATCCTTTTGTTTGCTAGGCTTGATGACCTTTGCAATTATGTTACTTCCTCTAGCAAGTTACCACATGAGAGTACTCCATTTCAATGGTCACAAAGTCTTCACCCCCTCCATACCAAGATTCACCTCATACAAGTTTGCAGTGATCATATCAAATAGTGGATAATCTCCCCATATGTAATGAAAGGAAGAACCTTTTGCCCATCAAATGCCCTGGCCACAGTAACCACAGGCCCTTCCCTTTTGTGGTGGTGGTGGGGGCATTTTTAGGGGAAGACAGTTCAAGGTGCTTGGTCACCCTTATAGGCCAACCTTCACATCATGGAGATAAGACTGGTCCTCCTAGTGTTGCAGGCATTCCAGGACTCCCTCCACAAAGGTGTTATTTGCATTCAGACAGACAGCATGATGATAGTCAGGTAAATCAACAAGTGGGGGATCCCAATCATACCCACTTTGCTGTGAAGCCATGAGACTGTGACAATGGGCAATGTCTTCCCATTGTTTTCTGATAGCAACACACATCCTGGGGACATCAAAGATATTAGTAAACAGGTTGTGTCAATTTTCCTGGTTCACAAGTAGTCCTTCAGTCTGATAGTGGCAACACAGATTTTCAGCCGCTGGGGCCAACCTAGCTGTGATTTGTTTGCCTCCTACCTAAACAATCAGTGCAGCAGTTACTTTGCCTTTAAGCCCTCCACAGGGACAATCACTGAGGGATGGTGTAGTTCGTAATTGTCTCCAAGGTCTCCGTTGTGCCTTTCTTCTTGTTATAGAAAGTTATTATGCCTCATGTTTATTTTTTTACAAAATACATAGTGTTTATATTTTTTTCACAAATGAGTCAAGCAAATTTTTTTAATAAGTTTACAGTTTACCTATGTTTATGTCAAAGGAAAACTGAAAAACAGATGCATGATTAGTCAACAGTACACTCTGGCTTTTTCAGCCTGGGGATGAGTCTTTGCAACAATGTCTGAGAGACAGTGTGTACTGGTACTGAGTGTTAAAAGTTGAAGGCCATTACATTTTAAACACAGGTGGTTTATGTTTTAAAAAAAGGCATATTTGTGAAGTGTTCATGTGAAGCTCTAAGTGAGCATCAGAAGGGCATAAAATATTTAAAATTAAATAATTTGTTGAAAGCAATGTCATGTTAGAGTTATGCATGCATGAAATTGATAAGAAAAAGTATATAAATTCTTTTATTTTTTGAGACTGATCTGAAAATGTTAGTAGGCAGTCCTCCAGCACTGTTTATGGAATAAACAAGTACTTTACACATCCTAAAGCATTATGTTTGACTGAGACTAAAAGGTAAAACTGGTTGTTATTTATTTGTGTACTGTAATATTTGGTGCCTTAAGACTTAGATTCTGAACTTCGGTATTGCTGCATGGCAGTGTAGAATAAATTACTATGGCCCGAGACAGAAACTTCTTCTGTAACTTCCACGCTGCTTTGTGTGCTATAGTCAGAGATTCAGATACTTAACTATTCAGGCTATGCAAACATGCTAGACTAGGTGAGGAAAATTGATTTGTATGAAAATGAGTTTTTTTTTTCTGTCTTAGATAGTTGTTTTTAAAAGAATGGAATGAGTGAATATCTGTTTTGTTAAATGACTGAATTTGCTGGTTAGGTATATGTAAAGTAAGAGTGGAAAGACCTCACAAAAAATAAGGAAAATTTTATTAATGTGTACGCGCATACAACAAAAAGAGAAGGGAGGCACCTTCTGCTGAAGGGCAGTACCCTCAAGACTAAAAGGTAAGAAGCATGAGAGATGGTGGGAGGTTGGCATAATGATTAAGGTGTTTACCTTACAGACATAAGGTGCAAGATTTGATTCTCACATGGGGTAATTGGCTAGGCTGAAAATGGCCCACAAGGGCAGTTAGCCTAATACTAATCTATGAACCTATGTTTTGTGTTGTTTAATATATGAGTGAAAAGAAAGAGAGAGAAAAAGGTTAAAGTTAAATCAAGTTCATGAGCCAATAACATGCTGAGATATAGGTGCATGTGATGGTAAATCAAGTTCATGAGCCTATAGCATGCAGGGATATAGGTGTGCGTGTGTGTGTGTGTGTGTGTGTGTGTGTGTGTGTGTGTGTGTGCGCGCGTGCGCGCGGGCATGGATCAATCAAATTCATGAGCCTGTAGCATGTTGAGACAGAGGTGTGTGTGTGTGTGTGTGTGTGTGTGTGTGTGTGTGTGTGTGTGTGTGTGTGTGTGCGTGCGTGCGTGTGTGTGTGTGTGTGTGTGTGTGTGTGTGTGTGTGTGTGTGTGTGTGTGTGTGTGCTGGTAAGTAAAGTTTATGAGCCCATAGCATGTTGGGACATAGATGTAACTGTGTGAAAGTACCCTCAGAGGGTCAGAAAGAGTGACCAGTTCTGGACACAGTACCTATCCACCCCATTATCCTGATCACAATGCTGGAGCTGTAAATTTTGAGCTTGTGACAGGACAAAAACAAGGAGGTGCTTTGGGAAAGGCTGATCAAAACCTTTCCTCTGTCATTGCACAGTGACAGAATCCCTATCCTTTTTTCCATGAATGGTGTGTGAATTTATGTAGTCATTTTTTTTCTTTTCTGAATTACAAGAATTCTGGATCTACAAGGTAGGTCTTAATAGGAAAAATGGAAGCAAAGTTAAGCAGGAAGGTTCAAATCCCTTTTAAGGGAACACCTGCATATTTTATGTATCATAATTATGGAAAGGAAAGTTGTAATATTTGAGTGCATGGTTTCAGCTTACTAAAACTTGCTCTGGTGAAGTATTTCCAGTATATGGAACTTATGACAAGAATAAATTGGAAAATTTAAAGGGTATTTTGAAAGAAAAGAAAAACAAGGTAAGTGGGGAACAATGGGTAGTATTTTATTCTTGGTATACTGAAGCTCTTAAAAGGAAAAAGGCATCAGCATTAAGGTGGTTACAAAATACTAATAAGAACTAGCTAAAACAGTAAAAAGAGGTCAAGAAGACAGCCCAGACCAGTAAAAAAGAATCCCTTTATCTTGTCTTGGCAGATTTGAAAAAACTGGGGATCTCCACAAAGCAAAAACTTCAAAAGAGGATGATAATCCTCCAGTAGCAATTGCACTCCCACCCCCATATGTACCAGTACGGGTGTTTTCTGCACAAGATTCTGCTGTTTCTCAGACCCCTGCATTTCAGACAACTGTCCAGTGGACACCAGGTCAGTCCGGTACTGTTACATCTCAATCTAGTCCCCCTGTTCAACCCTCATCATCAGAACAGGCGTCTGCGGTCAGGGATGTTTCTTCTTCTCCTCCTTCTCATTTCCAACAAGCATCTACCTCTCCAATAGAAGCACTAGTATTTGATACACCCATAGCCCACCACACATGCTCACACAACAGGGTAGGACAAGAGGTTTTTGCCTCTGGAGAGGATCTTTTGCCACCTCTTAGAAGATATTTAGGGTAAATAAAAAAGGGCTTGTTCTTCTCCCTTGGACCTCTGATGATTTGCATACTATGTCTAAAAGTTTTCCAAATATTAAAAAAAGATCCATTAAGTTTTAAGGAGGAATTAAAAACTAAAATAAAATGTTATAACCCTACTTTGACAGATTTAAACCAGCTGCTTTGGGTAGTCACTTCAGAATGAAAAAAAAAAACAAAAACAGTTACTTGAAAAGGCTGAGATAACAGATTTTAGTCTCACATGGAATGCACTAATAGAGAAAAGAACTGGGTTGTTAAATAACATTATGGAAGTGTGTCAAGTTAGAATAGATTGGTCTAAGATACACCACTAAGCAAAATAAAGGGGAAGCCCCTGCAGATTATTTGAGTCATCTCAAAGCAGTGTTTGCCAGGCATTCAGAAATACTAAATACAGAAAAGCAAGCCAAACCAGCTATTGTAATTGATTTTATGCAGGGTCTGCAAGCCCCTGTACAAAATCAAATAAAGCAAGTACTTATACACTGACAAAAAAGGACTTAGAGTCCTTATTAAGTGCTGCAAATCACTGTATTGAGTCTAAAAAAAAAGGATATTGAGGATAACCTGTTAATTTTGCAAATAAGGCAGTTAAAGGCCCCAAGGGGATAAAGCAGAGGCAGGTGAAGGGGGAAAGAAATTGCTAGAGAATTTAGTAAAAGTGCTGGTCGAGGGGAACAAGGTGCAGCTGGTTGGCAACAATGAGCTGGCACTGCCCTTCCTACCTCATCTGATGGATCTTGCTTCAGTTGTGGTAAAGCAGGACATTGGAAAGGTAAGTGCCCACACAAGTGAATGCAGAGGGTCCAAGAAACGTGGACTGAATGGCAGCCAAATTATAACAATGCTGCATTTCCTCAACCACCTCCTCAAATTGAAAGAAGTCAAAAATCACCATACGGTCTATGTCAAAATAATAAAACAAAAATAAATCTTAATCCTGTGCTGCCAGTAGATCAACATGGACCCTCTGTTAAGGTGAAAATAAATTCAAAGGAAATTCCTTTCCTCATAGACACTGGACCCACAAGATCTGTATTAAAAGTCACCTCAGATAGTCAAATACCAGTATCAAAACATAAAGTAAAGGCAGTTGGAGTAACAGATGCTACTGTTACATATCCTGTTTCATAACCGATACCCATTTCTTTAGGGCCAGTTGAAAAAAGGCATTCTTTCCTTTTGAGTACTACTGCAATGATGAAATTCCTAAAAAGAGACCTGCTATGCAAACTGGGTTCTACTAGTTACTGTACACCAGAAGGGGTGTATTTAGATGTTCCAACAAAATCAGAGAGGGAAATATTAGCAGTCATGGCGCAAGCTGAGGAACAGCCTGTTAAAGGCATACAGACAGATGAAAAACTGTTGTGGCAAGTACCTGCTAACTTATGGGCTAAACATGCTAATGAAGTAAGTATATTAAAATCTGCAAAACCAGTAAAAATAAAGTTAAATCCATCTAAACCTCTCCCTATAGTTCGGCAGTATCCACTGAAACCAAAAGCAGAGCAGGAAATCAAATCTATAATTCAGTCCTTAATACAACAAGGAATAATAGTGCCAGCTAAAAGCCTTGTTGTTGTTGTGTCTTTCGGCTTTTTCCACGGTTCGGGGTCACCACAGCGGAACTCCGGTCCGCTAATGATTGGCAGTAGATTTTTACGTGCCGAGTTGCCGGCCCTGAAGCACAACCTTCAACGAAGGTATGCCCATTCACGCATGTCTCCACACAGAAGACACTCTAGCTGAGAATCGAACAGGACAACGTCTTACTGTGAGGCGACAACGCTACCGCAGCACCACCACCAAGCCCTTGTAATATTCTTATTTTCCCTGTAAAGAAGCCAGGAAAGGATACTTGTACGTTTGTGCAAGATTTAATGGTTGTAAACAATGTAGTGTTATTAGCTTTTCCTTTAGTTCCAAATCCAGCAACAGTATTGAGTTGCATACCAGCTACAACAAAATACCTTTCTGTGATAGACCTGTGTTCAGCATTCTTTTCTATACCTATCCATCTGAAAAGTCATTTTCTGTTTGCCTTTACTTATAAGGGGACAGTAGTATGCATGGACACAGTTATAACAGGAATACACTAAATCTCCATCATTATTTTATCAAATTCTAAAAAAGATTTGGAATGTGTGACATTGCCAGGTGGATCTGTGTTAGTGCAATACATAAATCATTTATTAATAGCATCTGATCCTTTTCAGCAATGTTAGCATTTGGTCCCATTGACGCTGTGTTTTTGGCTTTTGAAAGGGCTGTTTTCACCTGTGTGTCTGTGATTTTTGGGACACTACACTTTTCTGGTATTGTTGTGGGCCCTTTTGGAGGTGAGAGGGGGGTGAAGTTTGAACGGAATCTATCTGCTAGGATGTTGGCAATATCAGTAGGTTCAGTATATTTTGTGCTATTTTGCACTAGTTCAGTGCATATCTGCGAGTTGCCACTTAGATTCTTTACATAGCTAAAGAAGGCTTTGTGGTTATCTTTTGAATCCTTGGCTATTTTTCTTTCGAAGTTAGCCTTGGAAGATTTCATGTGGGACCTTAGTTTTTTACTGATACTGATCAGAGATGTCTTTCCTTCTTAGGATTTGCTTTTTTTTTTCTGAACTAGTTTCCTCCTTCTATTGTATAGCCTGTTTATGGCAGAGGTCCACCAAACTGGTTTCCTTCTCTTAGAGGAGTGAGTCTTGGTTTTGCTAGGGATGGCATGATCCATGCATCCTTGTAGGTGCTCATAGAGTGCATTTGTAAAGGTTTCTGCATCATGGGCACCGTTATCCTTTACTGTGGGGGCTGTGAAACTTACCACCTCTGTCTTAAGTAAGGAGAAGTTTGCTTTAGAAAAGCTTTTTACTGTGGTTTCCTTAGTTCGGGGTGGTGGTGGGGTGTGGGCATCCAGAGTGATTAATTTATGGTCTCATCTAACCAGTGATGGGTTGACCTCCGGTGTGGAACACCTGTCGCCCATGTTGGTGATGACCAGGTCCAATATGTTTTCACCTCTAGTAGAGTTTACCAGCTGATCCAGGGCATTTGAGTTAATGAATTCCAGGATGCGCTGGGCCTGGGAGTTTATACTCGAGTAGTTTCCCCAGTGAATGGTAGGGTAATTGAAATCGCACAATATCAGGGTGTTCAGTAGGATCTTCATGTTTTCCACTGTCTCCAGGAAGGTGGAGTGATGGTCCTGGGTCATGGAGGGTGATCTGCAGCAGGCCACAATTTGCATTTCAGATTTGCCCGATGTTAGTTGCACATGGATAATCTCAGAGGTATCATGCTGCGCCACTAACCTGGAGGTGTAGGTATCCTTGATGAATATGGATACACCCCCTCCTTTTGTATTTCGGTCCCTGTTCTGTGGCTGAAATGTGTTGTATGAGTTGTAGCCTGGTAGTGCTGGGGTGCTCTCTGGAGCCTTGAACCAGGTTTCAGTTACTGCACAGATGTCGAAGTTCTCCATACTGAGGAGTGCTTCGAGTGCATGCATTTTGTGATTTAAACTCCTGGCATTGAGTAGCATAACCCTCAGATTTTTATTAATTGTGCTGTTTACGGAGGTGGGTTTAACTTTTGAGCCTTGCCTAAAAAAGGCACTATGGGGGCAGCAAGAGCCTCGGCCAGTATTCGAAAGCCTAGGGGTAACAGGAGCCAGCTGTCTCTTGTGAAGCAACGCAGGTTGTCGAGCATGTCATCCCAGGCTGATAGACACTGGATCTCCTTTGAATGACACCAGAAGCTTAGCCAATTGTTGAAATTGATCATTTTTTCTTCATACTGAAGTATCATTCTTGGTGAGGGCAGGATGCTACTCAGGGTCAGGGTCATACCAGCCTGGGCTACATAATCAGAGAGCTCTTCCATGTCTCTTTTCATGTAGTCCAGGGAGGTACGTCTCAGGTCATTCACACCAACATGAGCAATGACAGAGTCATATTTGTACACGTTCTGGAGTGACCTGAGTGATTGTGTTGTGTGGCGGATTCTGGCTCCCGACAGGCAGCTAACAGTAACCTTCTGCTTGTCCAGCCTAGTGAGCGGGACGTCAGTGTGCCTGACAATAGAGTCACTTATTACTAGTGTGTTAGGTATGTTATCTTGCCTTAAGGGCTGTAATTGTGTGGCACAATGATTTTGTGTTTTATGTGTTGTCTGGTTTGTGACGGGAGGTGCAGGTTGATTGGGTGTCTGCTTTGGAGGTCTCTGATGCTTTTGCAGGTTTTTATTTAGAGCCTCTGAGTATGATTTTGTGTATTTATGTGTATTTTTTGCCAGTGCTGTTTTAGTAGGTCTGTGTGCGGCTGAAGGTGTGGTGCAAGTGTTAACCTTCTCCTCTTGACTGTCTGTTCTAGTCTTGAGTGGAGACAGCTTAGCTTCCAGTTTGGCTGTATAATTGCATCTCACGCATATGATAGTGTTTTGTGGTAGGAGGAGAGGGTTGTCTGTGTACATGAGGCAGTTGTAACATTGCCTCAGGATACCCAGATTCACCAGCTGGACTGGACAGTACACCTGAAATTGCCCTTTGTTCATGCCTCAATAGTAGGGTGAGCTGCTTAGTTGTTTGGTTGGTGAGGGGTGAATAAAGAGCCTTGCCCTGCTGGGCAATCAGTGTCAGGGTATATTAGTGCTTGCTATTAGGTCTGAGCAAGTGCTGGGCTGTAGGATGCTTTCTGAGTGCTTAGGTTGAGAGTTAGACTAGTTTTAAGGGAAAAACTGAAGAGGAGACTTAGTAGAGTCGGGAATAATTTAACCATAGCTAACCGGCGCTAGCCGGTGCGCAAAACCATGCAAATGCATTTTTTATAGTAGGGAAATAAAAGAGAGAGAAATTAGCCCAAAATGGCCAATAAACTATTAACTTCTGGGCTCGAACCACTCCTCCAGGGACAAATAGGTTGCTCAAAGCTCCCCTCTCTCAAAGGTGAACAGAGAAACTTCATTCTATCCAAGTAAGGTATGGGCAACTCAGAAGCTAGTATCACAGCCCTGAATTCAGCACTAGCCTGAAAACTGGACTATACTAGCTTAGAAAGGTGGGAAACAAGGAATTGTTTTTGTTTTTTTGTTTTTTTGAAAAGATAAGGCAAAAACAATAAAAAATACACTTAAAACAGCTCTAAACGACTACAAACTATCAGAAAAGGCTGTCACACTTTAGTGTGTAGCCTACAACAGTTAAACAAATTATTTAAACAAAAAACAACTTTCTAAAAGTGCAGGCAGTCAAATAAGTACAATATGTGAAAAAAACAAGCTTTTAAATCACAATAAATGCTGGAAAATCTGTGCTTAGGTGGAAAACAGCTACACAAGGGTGGGGCCACAACTGACCCTGGGAACTACCGACCAATAAGCCTGACCAGTCTGATCTGTAAGGCTATGGAGCAAATCATTATGGAACTCATAAATGAAGAGATTGGGAACCTTCAGTCTCTGGACCCCACACAGTTCGGCTTCGTCAAGGGCAGATCATGCCTCCTGAACCTGGTGGATTTCTTTGAGACAGTTACTCAGGCTATAGATAAGAGAAAGGAGGTGCACACGGCTTACCTTGACCTTGCTAAAGCATTTGACACCGTTCCCCTTTCAGGTATTATTGATAAACTCACCAGCCTGGGCATAAACCCTTATGTCACAAGATGGATAGCAAACTGGCTCTCAGACAGATCCCATAAAGTAAGAGTAGCGGGATCTATGTCCGAATCCAGACCAGTAACGAGTGGTGTGCCTCAGGGCTCTGTCCTGGGGGCCCCTCCTGTTTGTCATATACTTCTGAGAAGTACAGGCAAGCACAGAAGGGCTGTGGCTGACTAAGTTTGCGGACGACTGCAAACTGGGTGCTATAATAGAGTCTCTGGCCAACATGGAGATCCTCCAGAAGGGCCTAAATGAGACTGATGCATGGTGTCAAAGCCATGGTCTCAAGCTAAATGCAAAAAAATGCGTAGTAATCCCCTTTGGAAAAAACAGAGTACCCGCAAACTACAACATAGGAGGTAATCCCCTGAAATCTGAAGAAGAAATAAGGGATCTAGGGACCCAAGTAGATAGTCAGATTTCCTTTGATAACCATGTTGCCAAAGTGGTTAGAAAATCCTTCTATGTGACCCATCTGATCACGAAAGGGTTCGCATCAAGATCTAAGGATGTAATGGTGCCCCTCTACTCTTCCCTCATCAGACCCATTATTGAGTACAATGCACCAATTGGAATGTACCTGGCTAGACATCTCCAGCAGCTGGAGAGACCACAAAAGTACCTAACCAAGAAGATTACTGACCTCAAACAGTTGCCCTATGAAGCACGATTGAAAAAGCTAAGACTATTCTCTGTTGCATACCGCTTTCTCAGAGGCGATCTCTGTCTAACGTACAGTGCCATGTCCAACCCAGAATTGTTGAACGTGCTCCATCTTAGCAAAACCAAATCTACTCGAGCTACATGCTCTAGGGATATAAACCTCAACACAACAATGAATAGAACATGCTGGAGGGATAGATTCCCTTTCGCAGAGACTTCCCTTACTATGGAACAGGGTCCCGATCTACATAAGACAGAGCCCCTCTCTATCACTCTTCAAGAGGAACCTTGATGAGTGGATGGGTAACAGAAAGTTCACACCGGGGATCACACCAACAGCACTACTAGATAGGGGCCAAGGGTACTAGCTGCTAGTACAAGGGTCTAGGGAACTACTAAAGGGGTGGTGAATACCGCACAATGTGGCTGGGCTAATATATGCCTTCGGGCAGATAGCCCAGTACCAACCTATGAACCTATGAACCGAAGTACAGCAAGAAAGTACAGAAAACTGATACTTAATACTCCAAAGTCTCTCTTCTAAGCTAGAAGGCTTGTATCAGTTTAAGGCTTTCTAGTGCTACCCAGTAGGCTAGTTACAGGTTGCATACCGCTTTCTCAGAGGCGATCTCTGTCTAACGTACAGAGCCATGTCCAACCCAGAATTGTTGAACATGCTCCATCTTAGCAAAACCAAATCTACTCGAGCTACAGACTCTAGGGATATAAACCTCAACACAACAATGAATAAAACATGCTGGAGGGATAGATTCCCTTTCGCAGAGATTTCCCTTACTATGGAACAGGGTCCCGATCTACATAAGACAGAGCCCCTCACTATCACTCTTCAAGAGGAACCTTGATGAGTGGATGGGTAACAGAAAGTTCACACCGGGGATCACACCAACAGCACTACTAGATAGGGGCCAAGGGTACTAACTGCTAGTACAAGGGTCTAGGGAACTACTAAAGAGGTAGTGAATACCACACAACGTGGCTGGGCTAATATAAGCCTTTGGGCAGATAGCCCAATACCAACCTATGAACCTATGAACCTAAGTACAGCAAGAAAGTACAGAAAACTGATACTTAATACTCCAAAGTCTCTCTTCTAAGCTAGAAGGCTTGTATCATTTTAAGGCTTTCTAGTGCTACCCAGTAGGCTAGTTACAGGAAAGATGGGAAACAAGAGCAGATGTGGTCTTTTAAACCAGAAAGTTGAAAGAGACAGACAAACTGTCCAAATGGTCAATAAACTACAATTTCTGGGCCAAGGAGCTCTCCTCTTGTGGTAGACAGGCTACCTAGTTCAGGCTATCTAGTGCTTACCACTCCCACTGATAAGCTAGAAGGCTTTCCTCCAACACAGAAAGGCTTGCGGGGCTCAGAAGCTTGCCAACAGTCCTAGATACAGCAACTCTGTATCTGGACTAGGCTAGTTACAGGAAAGGTGGGAAGCAAGCGCAAGTGTGGCTTTTAAACCAGAAAGTTGAAAGAGATGGAAAAAAACTGCCCAAACGGCCAATAGCTACAATTTCTGGGCAAGGAACCACTCCTCGTGTGGTAGATAGGCTACCTAATGCTTACCACTCCCACTGATAAGCTAGATGGCTTCCCTCCAACACAGAAAGGCTTGGGGGGGCTCAGAAGCTTACAAAGAGTCCTGGATACAGCATATCTGTACCTGGACTAGACTAGTTACAGGAAAGGTGGAGAACAAGTACAAATGCAGGCTTTTAAGCCAGCAAGTTGAAAGAGATGGAAAACTGCCCAATCGGCCAAATAAACTACAATTTCTGGGCCAAAACTCACTCTTCCCATGGAGGATAGGCTACCTAGTGCTTACCACTCCCACTGATAAGCTAGAAGGCTTCCCTCCAACAGAGAAAGGTTTGGGGGGCTCAGAAGCTTACTAACAATGCTGGATACAGCAACTCTGTAACCGGACTAGGCTAGTTATAGGAAAGGCAGGAAACAGACGCAAGTGCGGCTTTTAAACCAGAAAGTTGAAAGAGATGGAAAAAATCTGCTCAAACAGCCAATATCTACAATTTCTGGGCCAGGGACCACTCCTCTTGTGGTAGATAGGCTACCTGATGCTTACCACTCCAACTGATAAGCTAGAAGTTAAAAGTGGTGGTTTATGTTTTAAAATGGCATATTTGTGAAGTGTTCACGTGAAGCTCTAAGTGAGGATCATGAAGACATAAAATATTTAAAAATTAAATAATTTATTGAAAGCAATGTTCATAGGTTCATAGGAAGGTACTAGGCTATCTGCCCAAGGGCTTGGTAAGCCTAGCCAACAAGGTTCCCTGGCTTACGCCACCCAAGAAAGTTAATTTCCTGTGCCGCTGTCGAGCAGAGCCACAGAAGTGATTCCCGGGGTGTATTTCCTATTTCCCATCCACTCATCAAGATTTTTCTTGAAGAGCGCTAATGAGGAACTTTGCTTGACATAGATGGGTAGCTTGTTTCAGAGTATAGGAAGTCTCTTGAACAGGAATCTATACCTCCAGCATGTTGTGTTTATTGTGGTGACAAGGTTTAGGTCCCTAGAGCGTGTAGCTCGGAGGGATTGGAATTTCTTTAGGTGTAGCATGTCCAACAGCTCTGGATTTAACATAGCTTTATATGTTAGGCAGAGATCTCCTCGGAGTAGGCGATAGGCTACAGAGTAAAGCTGGAGTTTTTTGAGATGGTCAGTGTAGGGCATATGTTTGAGGCCAGTAATCCACTTTGTGAGGTATATCTGTGGCCTTTCCAGCTGCAGCAGATGTCTTGTGAGGTACATTCCAAAAGGGGCATTGTACTCTATAATGGGTCTAATGAGTGCCGAGTAGAGGGGAACAATGACCTCTTTTTTCCTGGATGAGAACCCTTTTATGATGAGGTGTGCCACATAGAAGGATTTCCTGACTACTGTGACAATGTGATTATCAAAGGAGAGACTACTGTCCACCTGAGTCCCAAGGTCTCTTATCACACATCCGGCATTAAGTAGACTGCCATTTATGTGGTAGTTCATGGGTACAGAGTTTTTAGCAAAGGGGATGACAATGTACTTTTTGGCATTGAGCTTGAGGCTCTGATACCAGGCATCTGTCTCAGTGAGGCCCTTCTCTAGTACACACATTTGGGGACTCGACTATGGCTCCTAGTTTGCATTCATCTGCAAACTTCATTAGCCAGAGGCCTTCTGTGTTAGCCTGTACTTCAGAGAAATAGATACCAAACAGGAGATGTCCCAGGACTGAACCCTGTGGTACTCCACTTGTCACTGGTTTGAAGTCAGATTTGGAGTCTGCAACTTTTACAGTGTGGTTTCTGTCAGGGAGCCAGTTGGCAACCCATCTTGTGACCTAGGGATTTATACCTAGTTTAGTGAGTTTAGCTATAATTCCAGAATGGGGGATGGTGTCAAAAGCCTTTGAAAGGTCAAGATAGGCTGTGTGAACCACCTTACCCTCATCTACGGCTTTGGTGACTGCCTCAAAGAAGTTGATCAGGTTCAGAAGGCATGATCTGCCTTTTACAAACTAGAAATTGGTGGGGTCCAGAGTTTGGAGGTTACCAATGTCTTTGTTTATGAGTTCCATGATGATACGTTCCATGGCCTTGCAGACCAGGCTTGTCAGGCTAATAGGGTGATAGTTCCCAGGATCAGTGGTGGCTCCCCCTTTGTGGAGTGCGATAACTGTTGCTGTGCGACATTCAGTGGGCACAAAGCCTGAAGTGAGACTATGATGGAATATGGTGCTTAGGTGGGGAGCCAGTTCGTTCTGAAGTTCGTGTACAATGCAGCCTGGGATTTTGTCAAGTCATATGGATGCTGTGTTTTTGGTTTTAGAGAGTGCAGCTTTTATCTGCATAGATGTGATTACAGGGACTCTGCATTCTTCCTGTATAGAGATGGGCCCTTTAGGGGATGAGAGGGGGGTAAAGTTAGCACTGAATCTATATGCCGGGATGTTGGCAATATCAGTTGGTTCTGTAATTTTTGTGCCATTGTGCTGTAACTCAAAGCAGATCTGGGTGTTACCATTGAGATTCTTGACATAGCTATAGAATACTTTGTGGTTGCCCTTAGAATCAGTGGTGAATTTGTTTTTGTAGCTAGCTTTGGAGGATCTTACAAGGGATTTCAGCTTCTTACTGAGGCTGACCAGGGAGCTCCTCTACTCATGGGATTTTACTCTCTTTGGCAACAGTTTCTTCCTTCTGTTGTAGAGTTTGTTTATGGCAGGGGGCCCCCAGATTGGATTCCTTTTTTTGGAGGATAGCATCTTGGTTTTGTTTGGGATAGCACAATCCATGCACTCGTGTAAGTGCTTATAGAGTGCATTTGTGTAGGATTCAGCACTCGTAACTGTATTGTCCATCTGCATGGGTGTCATGAAGTTCACCACTTCTGTCTTAAGAAGTATGAAGTTGGCTTTGAAGAAATTTTTTACCGTGGTTTCCTTAATGGTGGGTGGGGGAGGGATGCAGATATCTAGGGTGATTAGCTTATGGTCGGATCTGACCAACGAGGAGTTGACTTCAGGTGTGGAACACCGGTCACTCATGCTGGTAATGACTAGGTCTAGGATATTGTTGCCCCTCATGGTGGTGTGGATATGTTGATCCAGGGCATTGGAATTTATGAATTCCAGAAAGCGTTGAATGAAGGAGTTGGTACATGAGTAGTTTTTCCAGTTAATGGTGGGGTAGTTGAAATCACCCATTATTAGGGTGTTTGGTTGAACCCTAATATTTTCCAGTATATCAAGAAAAGAGGAGTGGGAATCCAGGGACATGGTGGGGGATCTGTAGCAAGCTAAATTTGAATTGCAGTTTTGCCCAGAGTTAGTTGCACTTGGATAACCTCGGATGCATTATGCTGCGTAACTTGCCTGGAGGTGTGGATATCCTTAATGAATATAGACACACCTCCGCCTTTGGTGTTCTGGTCCAGGTTAGATGGCCAAAAAGTGTGGTATGAGTTATAGCCTGGTAATGCAGGGGTGGTCTCTAGAGCCTTGAACCAAGTCTCAGTCACTGCACACATATCGATGCTTTCCATTTTAAGGAGTTCCTCAAGTAAGTGCATTTTGAGATTTAGACTTCTAGCATTGAGTAGCATTACCCTCAGTTTTTGCTTGCCTGTTCCTGTTACGGTGATGAATTTGTCATTTGAACCTTGCCTAAAAAAGGCACTAAAGGGGTAGTAAGAGCCTTAGCCAGTATCCAGAATCCCAGGGGGGACAGGTGCAGGCCATCTCTGGCAAAGCATCGTGGTCTGCCAACCGTCCCAGGCAGACAGATACTGGATACCCTTAAATTGACACCAGAAGCTTAGCCAGTTGTTGAAGTCAATCATTTTGTCCTTGTACTGCGGTATCATTCTGGGTGATGGCAGGATGCTACTAAGGGCTAGGGTCATACCCACCTGGGCTACAAGATCGGAGAGCTCTTCCATGTCTCTTTTCATGTAGTCCAGGGAGGTACATCTCAGGTCATTCACATCAACATGGACAATGACAGAGTCATATTTGTACTTGTTGTGGAGTTACCTGAGTGCGTGGGTTATGTGGCAGATACTGGCACCCGACAGGCAACTGACAGTAACCTTCTCCTTGTTTAGCCTGGTGAGTGGGACATCAGTGTGCCTGACTATAGAGTCACCAATGACTAGTGTGTTGGGTATGTTGGTTTGCCTTATGGGCTGTGGTTTATTGGCACACTGAGTCTGTGGGCTATGTGTCATTTGAGTTGTATTGGAGGGTGAAGGTTGCCTGTGATTCTGCTTTGGAGGTCTCTGTTGCTTGAGCAGATTATTATTGAGAGCCTCTGCAAATGTTGTTGTGTTTCTATGCATGGATTTTGGTGGTGTAGGTTTTGTGGGACTATTTGATGAGTGTGGTGTGGTGCAAGTGTTTACCTTCTCCTTTTGACTGTCAAGTTCAGTCTTGGTTGATGAGAGCTTAACCTCCAGTTTGGCTAGATAAGTGCATATTTCACAGGTTGTGGTGTTGGGTGGTAGGAGAAGAGGGTTTTCTGTGTACATGAGACAATTGCTACATTGCCTCAAGATGCCCAGATTCATCAGATAGACAGGAGAGAACACTAAGAGCTGACCCTTGGACATGCTTGAATAAAAAACTACTTTCCTCAAGACAAGTGAGGAAAGTGAGTATAAGAGCTGTTTTTCTCTAAGCAAGTGAGGAAAGTAAATACAAAAACTGTTTTCCTCTAAGTAAAGAGGAAGGTTGAGTGCTATAGTAATTTGTAGCTTATTTAGTACTAACAAGTTCTGAATAAGTGCTGAGCATGAATAAGCAAATTCAAGTGCTAAAACTAAGAATCTGTACCTGGATCTTATGGTAGATAGGCTACCTAGTGCTTACCACTCCCACTGATAAGCTTGAAGGCTTCCCTCCAACACAGAAAGGCTTGGAGGGCTCAGAAGCTTACAAGCAGTCCTGGGTACAGCAAATGTGTATCTGGACTTGACTAGTTACAGGAAAGGTGGGAAACAAGCGCAAACACAGGCTTTTAAACCAAAAGGTTGAAAGAGATGAAAAAACTGCCCAAATGGCCAATAAACTACAATTTTTGGGCCAAAAACACTCTTTTGGTAGATAGGCTACCTGGTGCTTACTACTCTCACTGATAAGCTAGAAGGTTTCCCTCTAACACAAAAAGGCTTGGGGGGGGGGGACTCAGAAGCTTACAAACAGTCCCGGATACAGCAAATCTGTATCTGGACTAGACTAGTTACAGGAAAGCTAGGAAACAAGCGCAAACATTGGCTTTTAAACCAGAAAGTTGAAAGAGATAGAAAAACTGCCAAATGACCAATAAACTACAATTTCTGGTCCAGAAACCACTCTTGTGGTAGATAGGCTACCTAGTGCTTACCACTCTCACTGATAAGCTAGAAAACTTCCCTCCAACACAGAAAGGCTTTGGGGGCTCAGAAGCTTACAAACAGTCCTGGATACAGCAAATCTATATCTGGACTAGATTAGTTACAGGAAAGGTGGGAAACAAGCACAAATGCAGGCTTTTAAACCAGAAAGTTGAAAGAGATGGAAAAACTGCCCAAACGTCCAATAAACTACAATTTCTGGGCCAGAAACCACTCTTGTAGTAAATAGGCTACCTAGTGCTTACCACTCCCACTGATAAGCTAGAAGGATTCCATCCAACACAGAAAGGCTTTGGGGGCTCAGAAGCTTACAGACAGTCCTGGTTACAGCAAATCTTTATCTGGACTAGACTAGTTACAGGAAAGGCAGGAAACAAGCTTAGAATTTTTTTTTTGGAAAGTGGAAATGGAGAAAGGAGAAACAGAAGATAATTCAAAATTAAGGAGCTAAGTTGCTTGCCCTTCGCAAATGTTCTCTCTGTCTTAGGTAGAATGAGCTAGTGACACTAGACTGGAACAGAGCTGGGATAGAGCTGAACAAATGGGACTGGTAGGAGTGTCTGAAGTCAAAATATGATCTCAATGTACTCGGTTGAGTGAGCAAATGAGATAGGCCCAGGAGGAGTGTTCAAACACAAATTTACATGAGGGGCAGGCATTTCCAAAGCCACCAAGATTAATACCAGAACAAGAACAGGGACGGCAGGCGGGCGGTAAACTAACTGCAGAGACAGAGAGAGAGACCACAGTATTCTATGAAACAATTAAATAGAAAAATAAATAACTACAGAGAGACACAGACCACAATATTCAATGAAACAATTAAATGCACAGAAAAAATAAAATGCAGTACAATCTTTAACACTGCAAGTTTGTACTTAACTCAGCTAGTAATGCAGTTGATTGTAGGTATGTAGCAGAAGCCAAACAACTTAGATATTTAGTAGTAATAAATTCAAAGATATGTGACTAACACTTATAAATACAGAGAATCCCTCTTGGCTAAGAGTTTACCACTAAATATCAATGAAGTGAAACACAATAGCCTCCACTAACTGCAGAGACAGAGAGAGACCACAGTATTCTATGAAACAATTAGAAAAATAAATAACTACAGAGGGAGACACAGGCCACAATATTCAATGAAACAATTAAATACACAGAAAAATAAAATGCAGTACAGTCTTTAACACTGCAAGTTCGTACTTAACTCAGCAAGTAGTGCTGTTGATTGTAGGTATGTAGCAGAAGCCAAACAACTCAGATATTGTGCAGTAATAAATTCAAAGATATGTGACTAACACTTATAAATGCAGAGAAACCCTCTAGTCTAAGAGTTTAACACTGAATATCAATGAAGTGAAACACAATAGCCCTCACTAACTGCAGAGACAGAGAGAGACCACAGTATTCTATGAAACAATTAAATAGAAAAATAAATAACTACAGAGAGACACAGACCACAATAGTCAATGAAACAATTAAATACACAGAAAAATAAAATGCAGTACAATCTTTAACACTGCAAGTGTGTACTTAACTCAGTTAGTAATGCAGCTGATTGTAGGTATGTAGCAGAAGCCAAACAACTCAGATATTAAGCAGTAATAATTTAATATAATGTAATGTCAGAGTTCTGCATGCATAAAATTGACAAGAAAAAGTACATAAATGAAGTTTTTCCTCTATTCTTTGAGACTAATTTGAAATTTTAGTAGGCAGTTTCCCAGTGCTGTTGATGGAATAAACAAGTACTTTATGCATTCTAAAGCATTATTCTTGACTAAGACTAAAAGGTAAAACTGTTTATTTATTTATTTGTGTACTTTAACACTCTGATAGCATTATTAACAAAATTCATTCAAAAAGCCAGAAAGTTCAAGACCAGAGTGATCCTTATCACTTAGTTTTGGTCCCAGAAGGTTTTGTCCCCCTTCCAATGACCCTATTTAATACATCCAATATAGGTATTGAATTTGAATCCTGACCTTCTGGGTCACCCAATCTGAATTGTCTTTACCCAGTCTAAGTTCTGAAGGTGACCATATGGTTCCTCCAATTCTAACAATAGCCAGAGATGCAAGGCTGTTTTCTTCTACTGCCCATATTTTTCTGCCTCTCAGAAACAATCCACCAAGAAGATATGTAAAGCAAGTGGAAAACATATTCTATACCGGCCTCTTCAAAAGGGTTAGATCCTTTTTCTGAACCCCTTCCACCAATCTTAGATTTCTATTCAGAGGTTTTTTAGAAAAAGTTTAGTTTCTCCTCTTTCAAAGTGCAGATGGCTGTAGTATCAAATTTTCACATAGGGCAACATTATGCTTCTATATTG
Organism: Protopterus annectens; assembly: GCF_019279795.1. Taxonomy (NCBI): domain Eukaryota; kingdom Metazoa; phylum Chordata; order Ceratodontiformes; family Protopteridae; genus Protopterus; species Protopterus annectens. The sequence continues at coordinate 1,994,763,670 of NC_056726.1, read as the reverse complement.
TCTCTTAAAGCCTCAAATGTCTTATTCAAGGTCACTTTCTTATTCAGACCTCCAATCAGGGACCTAGTTAATCCATGGGGTATCACTATTATGCTTCAAGCCTTGACCCAAACACCCTTTGAACCAACAGCTTCACTAAACTTGAAGTTTCTTTCATTTAAAACTATTTTTCTTGTTGCAATTATTTTTCTAGATGAATTTCGGAATTACAGTTACTATCTTGCAAACCACCATATCTGTTTTTTCATAAAGACAGAGTGACCTTGAGAAAAGTTATTCCTTTCTGTCAGTTGTGACATCCGAAACAAAATCAGTCTGTTGACTTGTAAGTCTTTTTTTTTCCAAATTCTGAAACAAAGGAGAATATATGCTACACATGGTAGATGTTCATAGACAGCTCAGATTCTACTTACACCAGACCAAGGGTGTCAGAAAGTTAGATCAGCTGTTCATATCCTTTTCCAAATCAAAGTTGGATAAAAGCATATTAAAAGTCACACTTTCTAAATGACTTTTGAAATGCATTTCCTTTGTTTATAATAAACCAGGTTTGCCTTTACATTCAAAATATAGCTCATTCCACAAGAGAAGTGGCTTTGTCTAAAGCCTTCATGAAGAGAGTTTCTGTTGATGACATTTGTGCAGCAGCAACATGGTCTACTGTCCATACTTTTGTATTCCATTAGAAATTGGATGTGCAGTCCAAATCACATTCTTCTTTTGCTTCCAGCTTTCTCAGGAATGTCTTTCCTTGATGCCACCTGGGTGTTCTTCAGCTTGGAAATATGTCCCAAAGTTTGAATAGGGTGAAAATAGACAACATTGGATATGAATGTTATGTACTTACTATGACAATAGATACACGTTGTCTTATTTTCATCTGGTTCAAAATCTCTCCCTCTACCCTTTCAGTATTGTCACTTACATCTTCTATTGACTGAATAAACCTCATCTGAGACCCTGTCTGTGAAATTCTCGATATAGTACCATACTATAGGTATTAATAAGTCCCGTAGCCTCTAGATACTTTAGTTATAAAATATAGATAATATTGGAAGATATGCTTGAAAACTTGATCTGAGGTTCTTGAATTGAGAGGAATTATGGGTAGGGGAAGAGTTAGAACCTCAGATCCATAGCTTTATAAAAAACACACCAAGGTCAAATCCGAAGACTAAAAGGTTGAACCGGATGAAAATGAGACAACAGAGATCTGTTATTATGGTAAGTATATAACTTTTATTTTCTAAAGTTTGAAATAGAGTTGCTCTACAAGTCTCATTTCCTATAAATTAAACTTCTGTTACTCTTAAATAACAGTGCTGTAACTTTTAAATTAGCTTACAGTAAACCACTTATTTTACTATGAAAACTGCTACTACAGTTACTCTACACTTCATTACCACAACTCTCAACCTCTTAGTGAAAGAAATCTGGGCAAAACCTAAAATAATGAGGGACAAAGGCTCAAAAATAGGGACGGATTTTAAATATTGCACTTAGAAACTTAGACATTTGCTAGAATAACAGGATTTGTGTTGGCATGCATTTTCTGGAGGGTATGAAATCTGGAACTCAAATGTATGTCATTATTCAGGGACTTCAATCCAAAGTGATTTTCCAGAAAACCACAGATTTTATGCAGAACAGACCAAAAATATGAGACAAAAAATGGACATTCTGCAAAAATCTGGATAGTTGAAAGGTATATTCATTACTTGTTTCATTCTGAAACAGCAAGTTGCTATAAAGCAATTATCATATTTTGAAAATTGCTATTAAAGACGTCAGTTTCTTTACATTGCATTAATTATCTCAGAAGCAGCCTGACTCAATGGTACTAAGAATTTTATTGGGTGAAAGCTGAATGTGGACCCACTCAACTTGCCAAACATGAAGTAAGAATTGCTACACTCAGTTCAAGTTCACTGACAGCATGCAGCTTGGAAGTAGATGACATGATGATAAAGAGGAGGCCAAACATCCTCTGTATCCAAGAGATAAGATGGAAGAGCAGTGCAGCAAAGCCACTTAGCTTGGGATCCAGAGTCTACTACTCAGGGGCAGTCTTCAAAAGACTGTGAGGTATATCATCAGAATTAGTGACAGACTCATGGGAAGCAGACTCTAGTGTAAGGATAGGACCTTTTCATAATCTCAGCCTATGTCCCACAGTGAGGTTGTGATAGAGAGGAAAAGAATGCATTCAGGCAGCAGTTATAAAACCTACTAGATAAAGCAAGACAATATGTGTTGGTGTTGATAATTCTCATATCAGGACAGACAGAACAGGATATGAGGACTGCATGGTCTGCCTAGGTGGAGCAGCAGGAATAATGAAAAAGAAGTTATTTTAGATTTCTGGCTGGCAAATGGCTTGATGATGGACAATGCATAATTCAGCAAGAGAGGCAATTAGAAGATCACATACAAGATGGCCAACATGCATCTCATGTTGACTTCCTTCTAGTAAAGAAAGAACACTGGTGTAGAATCAGTTATTGCAAAGTCATTGCTAGTGAGACAGCTGTTTCACAGCATAAATCACTAATAGTGGTCAGAGAAGGCTCTAAGGTCAGCAGAGACTAAGCTGAAGACCTATAAGTTGATTAGCAAGAAAGCATAACAGTTCAAGGAAATACACAGGATTATAGTATCTCGGGAGGAAGAGGAAATATGTGGAGATGAAAAAGAATGGCAGCACCTTAAACAGCATATGTGAGGACTATAGAACAGGTATGTGACTGAGCCAGTTATGGAAACAGAGTACATAAGGAAAGCTGGTGGTAGAATGAAGAAGTCATAACTCTCAACATCATAGCACAAGAAATCCAGACAAAAACAAAAATAATGGGGGGCAAAGCCCAAAATAGGGTTACATTTTAAAAGTTATTCTTATAGACTTGGTAAGTTGCTAGAATAAAATGTGTTTTACTTGCATAATCAGAAGAGCATAATGTCTGAAACTCAAATGCCTGCCATTATTTAGTGAACCCAATCCTTACTGATTTGCCAGAAAACCACAAATTTTATGAGGTACAGACCAAAAATATGAGACAAAAATCTAGTTAGTCTGTGAAAATCTTGACAGTTGAGAGGTATGCCAGGAAGTCATCAAAAGAAAGAAGGAGTGTAGGAAAAAGTGGGACACATAAAAGGTGGGCCAATCTAAGAAGGAATACTTGTTTGCTAATACAGAGATTGAGACCAGTGAACAAGACATGAGAGGCACTATACATACCAGCTTCTGGAAAGTGATTCAGCAGATGGCACATAGAAACTCTATCAGGTTGCAAGGTAAAGACAGAGAGATAAAGAAGATAGCCATCAGACAACATTCATAAGGTATGCCAGCAACAACTTGCTCACCAGTCCTCAGGATATCAAAGGAAGATGAAGAAAGAATAACATTGAAGAAAATGAAGTCAGGGAAAGCAGCAGGCTCAGATGAGGTCACGGCAGATGTTATCAAGATGTTGGGTGAGTTTTGAAAAATATGGTTCCAATGGGTACTCATAGCAGTAAAGCGAGTAAGGTATATCTCAGATGACTAGAAAAAGCATTCAATATTAGTGTGCAAGAGTAAAGGAGGCATTCACAAATGTGTGCAGTATAGAAGTATCAAACTCCTGTCACACTGCATGAAAGTTCTGGAGAGGGTGATTGATGAATTTGCAGAGTGGTAGAAAGAAAGATGTGAGATGAGCAGTTCAGCTTCAGATCAGGGTGCAGCACAACAGACTAAATGTTTGCAGTGAGAAAGATAGTTGAAACGAAGCTAGAGATAAGGAAAGAGACGAACTGGTCATTCCTAGACCTGGAGAAAGCATATGACAAGGCCACAAGAAAGCTGATTTGGGTAGTCCCTCTATTGTTCAAAGTCTCTGAAACATTGGTAGAATTAGTCCAAGCTATGTACAAGGACCCTATTACACAAGTACGGACAGTGTTCAGACTCACAGAGGGGTTCACAGGAACTGGATGTGCATCGGAGTTCAGCTCTCAGCCCACTGCTGTTGATACTGTTGATGGATTGCATTAGCAAACACGTCGGAGGGTCAGCAAAGCTGCTGTATGCAGATGATGTAGCATTACAGGCAGAGTCTGAACAAGAACATCAGCAAATGATAATGAATGAATTGCAAAACTGAAGACACAAGGGACAAAAAGGAGTACAGATATGACAGCTGAAATTGCAGCAAATAGGGAAAATTAAATGAAGCTGAAAATCAAGACAGAAGGGAAAATAGTGGAATATGTTAAGAGCTTCAAGTATTTGGTAGGGGTAGCTGAGGAGAAAGGACGTCTAAATGAGGAGGTCAAATCTTCAATCAGAGGGCTGCAGCCAACTGACACAGTTTGTCATGGGTGGTGTGTGACAGAAGATTTTCAAAGAATCTGAAAAGTAAGCTGTACAAAACCATGGTGCGATCAGTAGTATTGTATGGTACAGAAACCTTGGCAGTTAAGGCAGAGTAGTTGTGGCAGCTATACTTGCTGGAGATGAAGTGACTGAAATTGGTGGTGGAAGCCATAAAGTGGGAAAGATGAAGACATGAGGATATCAGAGCAGAAGCCCAAGTAAATCCAGTTGCAGAGAAGGTCAAAGGGAAAAGATTACAGTGGCTTTTTTGTACATGTGCAGAAAAGCAGAAGACAATCTTGTGAAGAAGATTTGGGACAGACAAGAAGGAGATAGAAGGACACAAGGGTGTACAGAACGAGATAAATGAATTGTGTGATAGAAGATCTGGGACAGTCAGGCATGACTGTCAAATAAGGCAAGAGAGTGTCATTGAATTGAGAGAGATGGCACAATTTGACACAAAACCCTGACCCTTCTAAAAATGAGAAAAAGGGGGGGGGGGGTTGACAATGCTGATAATGATGATGATGATGATGATGGTGGTGGTGGTGCTACTAAGAGCTTTAGTAACTGACAGTGTTGAAATTTCTAGAATCCTGTCTTTTACAGAACTGATTAACTTTTAGTTTTATTGTTATGTCATTTTGTCAAAAAGTAAGCATTAGCAGAATGACTGTATTTTTTAAAACCTGTACTACCTGAAATAGTTACTATGTTTTAAAACTGTTTTTTGCTGACTGATTTCAGGTTTCTTGAAACTTTTTTATTTGATAATGATGTAAACTTTCCATAATTTGTTTTCACTTTCCAATTCTTGTTTTATCCTATTTGTACTCAAAGGAAGGGTAAATGGTAATCTAAATTTTCACACAAAAGTGAAGTAAAGAGTGCTAAATTGAAATGCAAATTAATTTTAGTATGGTTTCTGAAATATACTACTGTTCTGTATAGCAGAAGGTACTGGCTGAAAATAATAGAATACATGTCTGAGGATGCCATCACATTTTTTGTGGCATGCATCCACCCATACACCCATACTTTTTTAACTATGTTAACATCAGTCTAAATGGAACACTTGGTTTCAATGGAAAGTCATATATTCCCGCTGCCCAAGGTATTTTTATTTTGGAGCCAGTATGTACACTGTACACCAGTGCTGGAACCATGGTCTTACAGACCAGGGGCTGAAGAGAGGAACAAGCCCCTACAAAAATATGAATGTGTTGTCCTAAAGGCCAAGTCGGATCTGAGGATTCAGTATTTAATCATTTTTTGGGGTATTTGAATTTAGCTTTTTTTTCATTTTACATTAGGTTCAAAAATTACTTAACCATTTTTATAATAGGCACATTTTTTTATATTGTAAAACAATGTTCAATTTCCCAGCTGTAGAACGTTTAGGTTAGATTCTAGAATGCTCTGGTGTGAATGTTTCAGGAAAGTCTTTTGTCTTTGCTATTATTCATTTCTTTTAAATGTTGCTTTTAAATGCAAGAATGGAAACAGTTCAGCTTAAATTTACTGTATCATATTGACCAATATTATATTGTTTCTCTCATATCATACAGATCATGAACCAGTTCTTGAAAATTCCCTTCAGAGAGAATTTCCCTTTTCAGCAGTCGAAGATGTCCTAAACATCCCCCCAAGCAAATGGCCTCTGTTTTACAACTTAGAGGTGGAGGTGTTGATTCTTATTGAGAAACTTTTCTTCTCTGAAGTAGTTAGGAATCCCACAGCATGACTAATTTGAATAGACGAGTTCTTCCTCTATTTTCACAAAGGCAAGTGATTGGCACGTCTTCGGGTCATCATTGAAATATAACTGGATTATCTTTCATATTTGCTGTCTAAATGATAGTTGTGATTCAGATGATTCACATATGCCAGAGTAGGATCCCAGATAAGGACATACCTCTCACCATGTTAATGCAAGAATTCTGGGCAAAGACTATTAAGACTTAACGTGCTGCTTTGTCAGTATACCTTCAAGCATATCTCTCATCTGTTCAGAATTTTGCAGAATGTCCAGATTTTATCTCATAGTTGTGTTTTGTTCCTCATACAATTTGTGGTTTTCTGGCAAATCATTGAGGATTTAAGCCACTAAATAATGACAGATATTTGATTTTTCAGACTTTGTATACTTGACAAAATGCAAGCTATTGCAAAATGTGTCGTTCTAGCGACTTTCTAAGTTTATAACAACACTATTTAAAATCTGTCCCTGATTTGGTGCCTTTGTCACCTCACCCCAACACACACACAATATTTTTGGCTTTGCCTAGAATTCTTGCATTAACAGGTTGAGAGGTATGATCCTATCTGGGATCCTGTTCTGGCATGTGGTTCATCTGAATCACTTTTAGAGACGTATCATCAGATGAGTCCAGTAAAATGAAAACAAATCTTCTGAAATTATTGTTACTTAAAGGCATATACTCCCACACCTTCCATGAGAGGACTTCAGCTGTTGCATTCCATTATTTATTATGAAAGAATTCTAAGGTTGCACAGCAATGTATAAAACCTATTAATATGTATCTATTCATTTTACTTGTTCATTCATGATGTAGCAAAATGCTATGCTTTGACATACAACCCACTTGCACAAGCTTTTGACATATTCTAACAATGTGCTTGGAAAATAATTTAATAATTCCCATATGAAGCCTATTTTTTCTAGTTTAGGTTTGCTTTCTGTTGAAAAGCTAACCTAGGAATCTCTCTCAATTTCTGTTTCATTTCCCTAAATGTCATATCTTGATAAAGATTCCTACTTGCATGTTGAAAAAGAAACATATCCAACGCTTAGTCATAATTTTCAGCAGCAGCTAATATATGAAGCAGGTTGATATGCTACCATTCATAGTTTTGGCAAGCATTTTTTTTGTCAGCATACCTGACATTAGTGTGGTTTTCTTTAGAAGTAATTTAAAGGATGTTCTGACCTCATCACCCAGGCATTCCAGGTATTTTTTAGATGCTGCAAAAATGTAACTGTAAGAGTAGTTACATTATTTTTACCTTTACAGTTGAAACACCCTAGCACTTTCCCTTTTATTATCTGTTTATTTTCACTATCATAAATGTATATTGTTAAGTTCTGCTGCTGTTTTGTTATGGAGCCTGTGTTATAACATAGTCTTATACAGCTCTCCCACATGAAATGAAATGTTTTTCTGTTTTATATAATGCATTAGACTGGTGCTGTACACATTGATTTAATCTTCTGACTACTAGCTTGATATAATCAACAAAAGTTGGTGTTAAAACAATACTAGTATTGCGATTTCTTCTGAGACAGGCAGTCTTATTTACCATATTGAGCTTAGCTATAGATGAGGAATCACCTTTCATGGTATGCTGTTTTTTTTTCCATAATAAATTTTTATTGTTATATCGTTTTTCATACACAATTTAAACAAAAACAACATTTTAAAAGGAACTACTAACAAATATCACTAATAACCACACCAAACATATATACAATATTTACAAGGATGCTTCCATGTAAAAGACTAACTACACAAGAAAAACATAAGAATAGTTAAAAACATTTCAAGTAATAAACAGTTTGATTGCAAAATTCTCTTCAAATGTATAAATAATTCTTAATACCTTCAAATTAAAAGTATTATGCTAGTATAATATTAAATATTTGTTCCCAAATTTTTGGATTATTAATATTTTTATTATGCGGATTTAAAAGTAATTTATGAGCTAATAAATGCCTTGTTGCCAAAACTCTATTTTCCCATGATGTTTTAGATGGGTCTAGCCAATTAGTAGCTATATAGAGCTTCATTAATAAAAAATATTAATACATATAATACTTTGTGATCTAGGGAGTTCCTTCAGGGGAATATGCAAAATCATGAATTTCCATGGCAACTTTGTACTTTGGTAACCCATCTTCTGAAATTGAATCTTAAGGGAATTCCAAAGTTTGTATATGCATTTACAGCTCCAGAACATATGAAGAAGAAGATCAGCTGGTTGATTTTTACAGTATGGACAAATTGGAGAATTTTTAGAATTAAATTTGTCCAGGGCAAGACGTGTATAATATGCATTATTCCATACCATCAACTGGGTATATATCCATTTTTGAAGAGAAGTAGATTTGATAGTCAAGTCAATTGCTTTTGACATACTACTTTTGTCTGTCAATAGAATTTTCTCTTCCCAATAGTTCTGATGATAACGCTGCTCGTGCGGGTAGGGAAGAAAAATCCAACCTCTCCAGAGTTAGCTGAGTTAACATCAAAGGTTTATTAAACATATAACACAAAGCAATGTTATGGTTAAGCGCTTTCGATTGGTCCAAATCCAATCTTCATCAGAACAGTTAAACAGAGTTGGCACTGGTCTTAAATAGCAGCAAAATCTAAATATTTTAAAAAACGCGCCAAAACTCTTAAAGCCACAATACCAATATATTCATAATGTTGGTTTAAAATGTTTGTTTACAATTTCATTATTGAACATATAACTTACTTACACACTATTAACATCATTCACTTAATGTTCTTCCTAATAAAAACTTACTACATATAGAATTACGTCTAAAATTAATACTCTAAAATTATAAAATAATATTATAAGATTTCCTAGGAAATATATACTAAATGTGATGAATATAATGAATGTGTATGAACATATTTATGCATAAATTCATCTCTATCATTAATTTTGCATCTGTATCTTGTAATGATAATCAATTTATTGTAAATTATTTGAACATTATTTAAAAATGTTTTATAAAAAAATGTTTTATAAAAAAATATTTTATATAAATTATTATAACTAAATTATATCTCTATTGCCCTAATTTACTAACAATATTTATGGGTACCAATGTGAAAGAATAAATATATATGTAAACATGATTCAAATAAATATGTGTGCGTATATTAAATATGTGTATATATAAAATGTATGTATATAAAATGTATATATATAAAAATGTATGTATATATAAAAAATGTATATATATATAAAAATGGATATACATATAATTTAATTAAAATAATAAAAATATTTTTAATTTATTTACTCACACATGAGAAAAGGCTTAATACTAATAAAATCATTGAGACCAGGAAATCTGGTCACATCGGTTTTGATTTGCCATACACTTTCCTTCTGTGCTAATTTATTCTTCCATTTGCCTTCATATACATTTATTTGATCTATAATAGCAAATATGAAATTATGATTCTCACCTTTGTCCAAAATATGTCTGTAAAGAGCGTTAGTTGTATCTTGTTTGCTTATCTTATAATAATGTTCGTATATCCGTTTTTTAATATGCCTTTCCGTTTTTCCTATATAGTATGCCTTACATGCAGTACAACAAGCAATGTAAACTACTTGTTTGCTATTGCAGTTACCTCTCAAGCATCTAATAACTGTGTGGTTTATATCATCTAATACTATTTTGTCTACTTCATTAATGTAACGACACTGGCGGCATCTTCCACATTTTATACTGCCGCGTTTTTTTTTACCTTCGTGTCGTACTGTTTTTCTGTACACTCCAACAATCTTTTGATATTGGGAGCTACTTTGTCGGGTGAGGAGATGAATGTACTACGGGCGGAGGTTTCGGCGCTACAACAGGATATTACCAAATTGACCTCCTTGGTTATGGAACTTCTATCCGAACACAAACAAACTGTTGCACAGAGTGAGCTTAACCCTGCCAAAGTCGCTACCTCGGTAGCGGCTGTTGGTAAATCAAGTAAGTTACGCACTACCACTTCCAAACAGGAAGAAAGGCAGGGTTCTGAATTAATACAACAGCAGGACTGTATACTGATACAAGAATTAACAGCTGACATCTCTGTTAACGACACACCTTAGCGTGCTTTTCCAGCCATTTTGCAAGAGACTGATAAATATGGACAAAATGAGTGTATTGACTTGCCTGTCATACAAAGCGAGTTTGCTCAGGACAATTTACGTTCTTCTATAAATCACGACATTCAGTTGAGCAGGAACGGCCAGATGTGTTGTTCTCTTGGAAATTACTATACATTTGACTACAGTTTTCTTAAAAATAAACATGAGAAGTCGGGTGCTAGACCGAAAGAAAAACAAGTAATTAAACAATATGGGAATACTAAACGAAATGGTCAAAAAGGTACTGTGTCTCAACTTACACATGTTTTAAGTCCTTATAAAAGAAATGAGACTCATAGAACCCATGGACATATTGTGCATGAACAAAAGCATTTGTATTGTAATGACGATGTTTCAGTATGTTTGATGGATCAATTTTTGTCTGATGAAGTTGAATTTGAACAAAATGTGAACAGAATTAAATGCTAATTTTAATGTGCATGATTTTAAACATAGTACTGTGAAAGATATGATATATAATTTTGGTAAAAAGCTTTTACTATATAAGAATACTAAAATGGATATAGCATATTTATCCAAATGCCTCAACACAAAAATAGTTCCTAAAGGCATTAGATTTTTTAAACTCCCTCTAGGTATCAACTATAGTAAAGAAATGAAAAGGGAGTTTAATGATTTATTTGACAAATTTGGATTTTCGTATATTAGAACCTTAATTAAATACAATGATGAAAAATTGGTTATTTTGACTAATGAGTTAGAATGTATGAATGCCACTATTATCAAGCATTCCGAGTTTATTAACTGGAAGGATTTATACAACAAACAGTTTAGTAACGCACAGGAGAAAGCTAAGGGTATTTTTGAAAGAAAGAATAGGAAATTAATGAGAGATATGGAGAGTTATGAGAACGATAGAGCATATATATGGCCCAATGATAGGAAAACGGGCATTAGGGAAAGAATTATGAGCTTTAATGAGAGACCAAGGAGTGCCAAGTGGGAAGAAAATTTTCGGGGGGGCAGATTTTTTCCAGCCCCAAAACAAAGAAATCAATTCAACAGGTGGAATTGAATGAAACGGATATTTTGCCACTTAAGTTATTACAACATAAATGTATTGAAGCAAGTAAAGATAGAACCTTGTGTACCGACAGTGTTATGATTGAGAACACACATTTAATTAATTTTGATGATAAACATTCAGTTAAGGCAGACACAAAAGAAGAAACACGTCAGATCATGTCAGTACACAACGGTTTTAAAGTTTACAATTACACAGACATTCCAATAGAAGAGGAATTTATAAGCTTAATGAGTAAAGGAATGAAATTCATTCCAACTACAGGAATCAACTTAGTTGATACAATAAAGGAAGTTAAACTGTACTGTAGAAGACTAAATTTAGCTTTACAATTTGATGATAATTCATCAGAGATACGTGCATATGAAAGTGCTAAACTAAGGAAGAAAAGTACATATGTACCGTGCAACCATCCTCCTATTCACAGCTATGAACAGATGATTAGTAAAGATATCTATTGGTTAAATTATAATATTAAAAAAGATAGTCATAAAGATAATAATAGGTACGACAATCTTACTATGAAAGAAAGAACTTGCTTGAACAATATAATACGTAATAAGGACATTCGTATTATGAAGCCAGACAAAGGCGGTGGCATTGCTATCAGTTATACTACGGACTACAATTCCAAAATGCATAATTGGCTATATGAATCGGGCAATTATGAGGTCATATCTATAAATGAAATCAATATAGGCTATAAGAGAATTGATCTCATAATTGAAGAATATATGATAGACAACAGAATAAGCAATGAAATATATATGTTTATCAGAACTGATTACCCGGTTCTAGCTAAAATCATAGGCATACCTAAAATTCATAAATCAGTGGACGACCCTCCATATAGACCCATAGTGTCAGGACCAAAATCAAAAACATTTAATATAGGCGTCTTGATAGACACTTGGACTAAACACATTTACAATGTAGTGCCGCATATAATGAAAGACTCATGGAATTTTCTAAATAATCTTACAACAGATAAATGGAATAAGGAATACATTTTTATTACAATTGATGTAGTAGATCTGTTTTCATGCATACCCAAAGACAAGGGGTTAGAGTTTTTTACCAACAGTCTCATAAAGTACTCGGGGTTTAGTTGGGACCGAACTAGCTTGATTACTGAACTGATGTCTTTAGTCCTTGAACATAATTATATTACTTTTCAGGGCGAATACTTCAGACAAAAGACTGGGGTAGCCATGGGAGCTTCTTGCGCTCCCATTTTTGCCAACATGGTCATGCTAGAATGGGAAACCGAGTACTTATTTAAGAGCAGTTATTATGATAAGATAGATTTCTATGGAAGGTTCTTGGATGACTTATTTGTGTTATGGAAGGGGTCAGAAACTGAGATTAAGGAGTTTATTGATTTCCTTAACAATACTACTGAATTTTTGAAATTTACGTACAATTACAGTAGTAAGGAAATAGCTTATTTAGATACACTCATTTGGCATACAGAAGTGGGTTTTGCTTCAAGAATCTATAGGAAACCCACACATTCTAATGATTACATAGCATATAATAGTAACCATCCACCTTACATGTTCAAAAATATTGTCAAGGGACAATGTATTAGAACAGCTAGAATGTCTTTGAGTTTGGATGTTATGAAGGAAGATATAAATACGTTATGTAGTATGTTCGAAAAGAGAGGTTATCCAGGTAAAATGATAAAGAGTATCTCCCAGTATGTTATTTCCAAGTGGGATAATTTATATACCCCATTACTGGGAGTTATGGATAAAAATAATACAAGGACAAAGGAATTACAAAATAGTTTCAATAGAGTATGTGTTCTTACTTATACCCCTTTTGTGCATTACATCAAAGAAATTTTATATAGACATTGGGATATCATTAATTCAAATAATTTAGACATCAAGTTAGGAAAATTACCTAAAATAGTATACAAAGTAGCTCCCAATATCAAAAGATTGTTGGAGTGTACAGAAAAACAGTACGACACGAAGGTAAAACAAAAACGCGGCAGTATAAAATGTGGAAGATACCGCCAGTGTCGTTACATTAATGAAGTAGACAAAATAGTATTAGATGATATAAACCACACAGTTATTAGATGCTTGAGAGGTAACTGCAATAGCAAACAAGTAGTTTACATTGCTTGTTGTACTGCATGTAAGGCATACTATATAGGAAAAACGGAAAGGCATATTAAAAAACGGATATACGAACATTATTATAAGATAAGCAAACAAGATACAACTAACGCTCTTTACAGACATATTTTGGACAAAAGTGAGAATCATAATTTCATATTTGCTATTATAGATCAAATAAATGTATATGAAGGCAATTGGAAGAATAAATTAGCACAGAAGGAAAGTGTATGGCAAATTAAAACCGATGCGACCAGATTTCCTGGTCTCAATGATTTTATTAGTATTAAGCCTTTTCTCATGTGTGATTAAATAAATTAAAAATATTTTTATTATTTTAATTAAATTATATGTATATCCATTTTTTATATATATACATTTTTTATATATACATTTTATATACATACATTTTATATATACACATATTTAATATACGCACACATATTTATTTGAATTATGTTTACATATATATTTATTCTTTCACATTGGTACACATAAATATTGCTAGTAAATTAGGGAAATAGAGATATAATTTAGTTGTAATAATTTATATAAAAAAATTTTTTTATAAAATATTTCTTACTAAACATTTTTAAATAATGTTCAATAAATAATGAACAATAAATTGATTATCACTACAAGATACAGATGCAAAAGTAATGATAGAGATGAATTTATGCATAAAAATGTTCATACATATTCGTTATATTCATTACATTTAGTATATATTCCCTAGGAAATCTTATAATATTATAATTTTTGAGTATTAATCTTAGACGTAATTCTATATGTAGTAAGTTTTTATTAGGAAGAACATTAAGTGAATGATGTTAATAGTGTGTAAGTAAGTTACATGTTCAACAATGAGATTGTAAACAAACGTTTTAAACCAACATTATGAACATATTGGTATTGTGACTTTAAGAGTTTTGGCGCGTTTTTTAAATTATTTAGATTTTGCTGCTATTTAAGACCAGTGCCAACTCTGTTTAACTGTTCTGATGAAGATTGGATTTGGACCAATCGAAAGCGCTTAACCATAACATTGCTTTGTGTTATATGTTTAATAAACCTTGATGTTAACTCAGCTAACTCTGGAGAGGTTGGATTTTTCTTCCCTACCCGCACGAGCAGCGTTATTATCAGCACTTTCTTTCAAGTTTGTTACCAGTTGTGGAGTGAGTTTTGAATTCTGTTCTTCCCAATAGTTCGACAAGATTTTATCTTGAAATTTAAGTTCTTTAATTGATTTATTTGTTGTTGTTATATATTTAATATCTTGTTGGAGAGCTTGCCACAAATCCGAGCATTTGTTTATAATCTCATCTTCAGGTTTGAAATTTTTAAAGTAACTTATAGCAAGTTCTCTAATTTGTCTCAAAATGACAAGATAGTTTTTAGGTAGGTTAAATTCTTGTCTTATTTGGTTGGCCACATGGTATGCTGTTTTATTGAACCAAACATGAAATTCCATTTGTGCTACATCTGTCATTCTGCAAAATTGTTTAATCCCTCACAAGGGTCTTGGTTTCGAGATCAAAAGTTTGCTATAGTCCTGTAAACTGAGTTATGGTTTTCACTCCCCCCAGCAAACAATGGTTTCAAGATCTAAAGTTGGCTCTGTTCCTGTAAAATAAGTTGTGTTTTTTTCACTCCCCACAGCAAACAATTGACCGGCTCCTGTCCTCATTCACTAGTTGTACTAGACCTGCCTTAGCCTCCCCAAAGCCCAACCCAACACTTGTCCAAGACTAGTGAGGTGATCAAGGATGCTAGTGTAGCATCGTACTGCTGCTGAAGAGTATGCTATATCCCTACCAACCCGCCTTTTGAGCTTTGCAGTTGTAAGTTTTGGCTCACTCCCATCCTCCCGCACTCTGACCTTCCAGCGTCTGAGCTGTTAGATGAACATTGGTTATCTAGGATACAGTAAGGGTTCTATCCCTGTGTACCAAGGGGCCACTCTGTAAACTGAGTTATGTTAAACTCTTTAATGAATACTTAGGAGCTTTACTAACCCTTGCTTGGGGAAATTTTGAGTCAGAACTGCCCTATATGTAGATTTGAAATGGACTCAGAAAATCAAGGAATCTGATTAGCTAGCAGAAATACATAAATATATGCATACTAATGGAAACTCGTGCCACAAAGTGTATAACAAAAAAAAAAAATATATATATATATATATATATATGTATATATATATATATATATATATATATATATATATATATATATATATAGTTCTTACCATTTCAAAAATGCAGTAAATCCTGCTATGCTATGCTTTGCTATGCTATGCTATGCACACAACAAGATATCACCACATACCTAACCTTATAAGGCACTTGCCCATTGAGAATATGCCTCACAACACCACTGTTGTTTTGTAATATTTGCTTATTGCATACTACAGCACATACTATTGCAGGCATATTTCATGATGCAAAGAACACTGGCTAATTGAAACCTTTCATCATCATGACTACTGCTACACAGTATTCTCAGGGGCACTGAGGAGCAATGCAAATTACTAGTGTGGTATCAGAGCATTCAGAAAAACAGAAGAAAGGCATTATGATTTATTAATAAATTTGGCATTATCGTTATAGCAATACAACAGACAAATCAGTTGAGGATTTGTATATATATATATATATATATATATATCTATATATATATATATATATATATATATATATATATATATATAGATATATATATATAAAATGTGTGTATGTGTGTAGGTATAAAACCATTCTATGACCAAACTAATAATCAATCCGCAAATGCACAAATGGTAATTATCAAGCATGAAAACTATCAATCATTTTTTTTGTTTATTTATATATTTATATATAGATTTACAATTAAAACTTGGAAATTGCATCAGTCGACTAGCACATGGTCAACTTGCAGTTTCCAAGAGGGCAGAATGTTCAACCCAGAACGCTCGACTACACTACACTTAACAGGCAGTGTCAGCCGAGCATTTGGGTTCAACATTGTGCAGGGGGATCTTGGTTCAGTGAAGAACAGGGAGTTAGCCCATTTCCTCACTGAAGTGCGATCTTGGAGTTGGTATATTTAATGTGCATGGGGTGTGGGAGGCAAGCCCTCCACATGTAGAATTAACTTACTGTTGACTGTAAAGTCTAATGGTAAATTAATGTTCACAGCAGAAGGTGTATGATGTCACCTTCTGCTATGTTGAATACATCGAACAATAGTTGTTGATCTATCTATTTTCAGATTGGTTTACTTTTTGGCATGCCGAATTCCACATTTAGAGTTGACATTTTAAACGGTCGACTGATGTGGTTTTGACATGCCAATAGTAAACCTATGTGTGTATAAATATATATATATATATATATATATATATATATATATATATATATATGGGTCACCTTCAGATGCCCGACAACGCGTTTCGCCGACACGGAATCCGACGGGACGAAAACACCGACAACGCAGATGACCGACAAGGTGAGAACCCGACGGACTCGGTAAGTGTGCGATTGAGTGAGGGATTTAGTGTTAGGGAGCGGACAGGTAAGTGTGCGATAGTGAGGGACTGTGGGTTTAGGGGTGGGTTAAGTGAGTTAGGGTTAGGGTGCAGGTAGGGTGTGTGTGCGATAGTGAGGGACTGTGGGTTTAGGGGTGGGTTAAGTGAGTTAGGGTTAGGGTGCAGGTAGGGTGAGTGTGCGGTAGTGTCGGACCTTGGGGTTA